>NC_132883.1:2906988-3069488 GCF_030463535.1 Salminus brasiliensis
TCTGAAACAGCCACGCCCCCCCCCCCCTGCCGAGAGCAGAGAGAAGAACAGAGAAGGTTTGTTTACTAAAGAGACCAGAAACAAAGAAGCATCGGCATAATGAAGTCCCGCTCAGTCCAACGGACAATTAGAGCTATACATGTCCAGCCCTCGCACCGTGTGCGCTCCTCAGCCCGTCTGGCCTCGTGTGTTTGGCGGGCCGGGGGGGGGGGGGGGTGTGTTTAAAGTGGGATTTCCTAACGTGGGAAAGGAAGCTCTGAGGTAAGAGGGCTCCGCTTAACCTCAGACTTCAAAACAGACCACGCTAGCATCGACTGCACTACAGAGGCAACGCCTGTTAACCTGTTTTTGCTGTAGTGCTGCATGGACAAAAGTAATGGGACACCTGCACATTATAACCACAGGAGCTTTTATTGCGGGCCCCATTCTAAACCCACAGGCATTAAAATTGATTAAAACACTCTTTTGGGACGGTTTCTACAAGACTTGTGAGTGTGTCTGTGGGAAGTTCCCCCCTTTTTTTAAGGTGATGTGATGTTGGATGAGATGGCCTGGCTGGAATATCCCGAAGGTGTTTGATGGGGTTGCGGTCAGGGATCTGTGCAGGCCAGTCAAGTTCTTCCACGCCAAACTAGCAGCGATGGCGGGCTCGAGGGGCCGTTCCGGGCATTTTTATTGGGTCGCGCTTCAGCTCTCAAAGTTACGATTCACTTCCGATACTTTCGATACCGAGCACTATCTGGCGCCCTCTAGGCGCAATTACTAGGCATGATCCTCAGCTGCTGCAGACGGATTTCTATTTTTTTGGAAAACCAACCCTGACAGAGTTAATTTTAGAGTAAAACTACTCAGAGGTTTATTCAACGTTACCAGTTAGCAGCCAAAACATGCTTCGCTTCTAATGCTAACTCTCCATTCCACCTTAAACAGTGCCGCACATGGAATATCTACGAGGGAAGAGGGCGTGGGAAGGGTGAGCTCTTCACAACCACCCATTCTAGGAAAGGCAGACTGCAGGGCTAGGGGCTTGATTTTAACACCTGTGGCAATGAGACTGAATGAGACTCCTGAATTCAGTCAGTGTGTCCAAATACTCTTTGTCCAAATAGTGTACAAACAAGTTTTCAAAGTTTTCGGTGTCAGAACTAATTTATGGTGCTGATGTCTGCTGTTCTACATAGCGTCCGAAAACTAAAGTAGCCAGTGTTCGTATATATTTGGACACAGATATGCACAGATACGGGCACGGGGTAAGTTGCAATGCACCCGGCTACGCCCCCAACCTCCCATACCCACTATTCGTGCAAGAAGGCTGGGCCGAATGTGCCGAATCTATCTTATATCAAAACCGCCGTCGCTTGTGACGTTGCCTGCTGATCATCAGTGCAAACAAGCACCATGGTTACAGTCAACCCAGCGGCTTTCAGACGCAGGTTTAAACGAAAAGATGCAGAACCTCTGGGGAAAACACCATCCTGACTCACTGAGCGACACACGCCGTCAGCGGTGGGACACGTCCCCCTGCAGCCTGCACCGAAGCCTCTGCACAGAGCCTCTGCTGCAGCAATCTCAATCATCCTCCGGCTTCCTGGTCTCGAGATGAGTAACGGCAGCGGCGCCACAAGGTCAGTACAGTTTGCAGGGGAGCATCCATATACAACAACAACAACACCAACAACACCACCACCATCACCATAGAGAGTTCAGTGGGCCTGGAACAAAAGTCCCCAGTGCTCCTAGCTCATCAACCATAGCACAGTCAGAATGAGGGAACTATCATCCTGCTTAATCTGGTTAATATTCATGATCACAAACCAGATAAAAGCGATGCAGAGGTGGGAGAAGGTGCCAAATGAGTAACGGCTACAACCGCAGTTATCTACGGCTACACATGTCAATCACCGACTCTCAACGGTCTGCTATGACCTGGTTACGGCTTCTGAACAAAAACAAAAGTGAGCATTACGTGCGAGGCTCCTTCAGCACGATATTGGAGATAAAGCACCAGCATCTACAGGATATCTGGCTGTAAATGGGACACGAAGCAGGGCTGCCAACTGTCACAGAGACTGAGGAGGGTCAACCCCGGCCAGACCCAGCTGGACCAGGCTGGACTAGGGGTTTTACTGGGGGTGTCTGAAGTACACCACAATACACAATATATGAGCATTTTCCCACCTCTGTGCCTTGCAATACCTTAAATACATATATGAAATACTCTATACGGGCCAAATGTTTGTGGACACCCCTTCTAATGAATGCATTCAGCTACATTGAGTTGCACCCATTGCTGACACACAGCTTGTCTAGTCCCTCTGGAGCAGATCTACGTGAACAACCTATTGGCACAACCTATGCTGCCTAATAATGCCAGGCATGGGCTATAGAGGGCTATAAAGCCCCCCAGCAGCCTTGAGCTATGGAGCAGTGGAAGAGCTGTGATGGTGGTGCTCCATCTAGTACTTTTGGGACGAGTTGGGATCATCTAACATCCTGACCTCACTAATGCACTTGTAGCTGAATGCAATCAAAACCCTCACAGCAATGCTGTGTGCTCCAAAACCAAATAGAAAATAGCCTTGATTTAGACTAAAAAGCTGAATGAGCTGTGTCCCCAATACTTCTGTCCAAATACAGAATGTAGTATATATATATATATATATGTATGTAAAATACCTTTATTCTGATTGGCTAAGCCCTGTATTGTGCCTCATTCAATAATTATCTTTTGGGCTTCTTATACTTATAACACTCCTTATAACTTGCAGCATGAATGGGCGGAGCTAAACAGCTGCAGACGTGATTGGTCAATATACTGTATGCAAATGTGGGGTGTTTGTGACATCACTTCATTTCCATATATGGGTGGAGGATTTTCATTGGGATATATTCCTCGTTGAAGCCCCTCGTTGAGCTCCCTGAGGAACAGTGATTTTCCGAGATACTGGCCCTTTAAGAGATTCAGCTGATATTGCACTACGTGCACATTACCCGACAAGTTCCCGACAGGGCTTTAAGCCTCGCTGTGCTTTCATAGAGATCATCACATCCAATTAGCGCATCCCAACCAATTTGAAAGCCTGTTCGTTAAGCTGCTTGAATGATGAGCTTACGGTTTTAATGCCCCTCCTGCATCAAAAGGCCGCAAACTCACCGAGGTAATGCTCAGTATTTGACTCAGTATTTGTAAAAAGCCAATATCCTACCCCTTGTCTTCTCCCCCGCTTGAGGTCCACTTCTAACATTCGCGCAGGTTTATCTTACCATCATAATCCATTTTTTACATGATTTAATAATCAGTCTCTTTAAAGTGGCTCTTTCTGTCTGGGTTTCTTTAACCTGTTTAGATGCAGAGCCCCTTATTCGGGCGCGACGGCGTCAGTGGTCCGTTGTATTGACCGTTTGTTCCCCCCACAATAGCACTGTTGTTGTGCAGGAGCGCGACAACACAGCGTACCCTGTGGATTATACTGATTATCTCACGCCATTTAATCGTTAAATAAACCCTTGTATAACTCCACATTAGCTCATATTAGCTTGCGGCTAACACGTTATAGCAAAATATATCACTTTCGTGACGCTTAACACTCCAGAAATGCTCTCAGCTCAGATGTCCTTCGTTTTTTTGTTTAGAATGAGAGATGCTAGGCTAATATCGCTAACAAACACTGGATTCAGATTGTCACCCAGTGTCCTCCCAGCCAATAAATGCCAAAAACAAACACAAACCAGCACCAGAAAGTAGACAGACCTTATGTTTGTTTTTTTGTGTGTGAAAAAAAGGGGCGGGGTTGTTTTGTTGTCGAAACTTAAGGGGGTGGGCGGAGCTACACGTCATACTGCAACCAGCCAGCAGAGGCGCTAGGACCTGTGGTTGCTTCACTTTGCTGCACAGTCCATGTTTTCTACAGTCGTTGCTCTAAAGGAGCTCTGATGCATTTAGTGAGACGCCGTGACGATGCTAGCAGAATGCTAATTAGAGCCGATACCCGTACCGAATTCGTCTGCAGGAGTTTCCGAAACATAAGTGGGAGGAGCCTCTCGTTTTTAAGTCTTATCTATTTATTCTGTTGACTTTTAGGAGCCTGCAGATGTTCTGCTAGTAGCCGGTGATGTCACATGCATGCCAGGATGCCACTGTGTGTGCTGTCCTTTCCAACGTGGGAACCTGCTCATCCCCACCATACACAAACACACCCCTACACACACGATACAGCCACAGGCCTCACAGTGTGAGCAGCTCAGACAGTGTTACTCTACCTGTTCACCCTCACAGCGCTGTCACACACACACACTCACTCACTCACACTGCATCGATTGCTTCCCTACAGCAGGAGACACATACACACACACACACACACATACACACACACACACACACATACACACACACAGAGCGCTGGGTCAAATCAATCCCACTGCCTGCATGCCTTTCTATATTTCACTACAGTATCACGCAGGCTCAGATTACACCTTTCTAACACAGCACACGCTATTTTAACACCTCCTGTGACACGAGTCCCAGCCAAACATCAACTATGCGCAACTCCACAGCCGAACAACACACTGCTATCTCTAAAAACAGGGCCTGAAAACAGGGCCGAGTGAGCACCAGCAGAGAAAACCACCCCCACCTCCGTCTGAATCATCTCACAAACAGCAAACCAAGGGTCGTAATCCCTTTTTTACTGCGGCAGCACCTTCTACTCTTCTGGGAAGGCTTTACAGTGGATGTTGGAGCACTGCTGTGATGCATTGGAGGATTTTTGATGTTTGATTGCATTCAGCCACAAAAAGCATCAGGGAGGTCAGGTGCTGATGTTGAAAAATTTGATGGAAATAGCTCCATCACTCCACAGCCCAATGGGTCACACGCTCTATTGGTCAGTGCAGGTCATTTTTATGAGGGTAGCATAAAATACTAGATGCGTCTGGATACTTTTGGCCAACTGCATCCAGACGTAGTCCGCGTAGTAGGTAAATCAGGGCAGCATGCTGGTGCTGTGTGGGAAATGCAAAGCAGCCACTCCACTTGAGCCCTGACCTGTGCATGCCGGGACAATAGGCGCCCATTATGGGGGATTAGAGCGGATAGCCCGGTCACTCGGAATCCAATCTGTCCCTCAACCCGCCCGCCACTTTCTCTCTCTCTCTCTCTCTCTCTCTGTTCTTCTCTATATCTCTCCATCCGTCTGTCTCTCCCTCTCTGTATTTGTACTTAAAGGCCAGACGGCTTGAGAGCTCTGCTGCGTCCGGCTTAAGCTCACGCCCCAGCTCTGTATATGTCAGTGTAGGCCAGCTCAGAAAGGTCAGACAGGTCACGACTCCTGATTTGCAGGTCACGAACCTGTACGAAGGGGTTAAACTGAGCTCGGTTATGCACACAATAGTAGTTCTTGCCACCCCATGCCAGCCTTGAAGGGAAATTCCACAGAATTGTCGAAATTCCTGCATGATTAAATGCGTAAGACGAGAACAGGGCCATTCAGTGCAGTTTGGTTTGGAGTCAGAGTTGTTTACAGTGGTGGTGAAAGGAACCAGCCTTCTCTAAGAGCTCCCAAACAGGAAATTATTACAGCAAAGGGTTATGAATACACTGCCTGATGACTGAGATACTGTTTGCCACAGTTTTGAGATGATTTTCGGGCCTCAAACTAGTCTACAACTCCATTGACTGCCAGTGGAGGGGCACCATGCAGGCGAAGTTTTCCTTAAAGATGTGGTAAAGGTTGGATAGTGAATAAAATGACTATATCTGTGTAGTAGTCATGGCAACGCCTGGGGCCAGATGATGCCATAGCCATCCGTTGCATTCTCTGGATGGGTACAATGGCCCTCCCTCTCCCCCCTCCTCATTCACGTAGTGCAATGCCAGCCAATGTGAGCCAAGCATGTTGAGCTCTGTTGAGCTCCAGTGACGGCCTAGCTTTCTCTATGCGCCGGAATAATATACACTGCACACAGGACATTTTACTGGACACTCAACGCTTTATCCCCATTCGGATGGGGTTCATGTTCCTTGGGAAGTGGAGTAATCAATAATCAATCATTTTTGTTCCTCAGAGGCTTTAGTCCCGTCCGAACGCACCATGTCTATCTAGTGGCAGTAAAGATTCCAGCACCTGCTGCAGTTCAGCTACAGATGGAAAATTCAGGTCCAGAAAGTAGAAATCCGGCCCAGGATTGCCTGGGCGGCTCTGCTGCAGCTCAGAACACAATCCTGGGAAGCAGATTTTTACTTTCTGGACCTGAAGTTTCCATCTCTAGTGTAAAGAAGCAGTAAATTAGCGAAGAACCTTTACATCATGTACCATAAGCTTGGATGAGCAGATATGGTAATCGCAGAAAACAAAATGAGCAGCTTTAGGGTGGGAACTGGTAATGATGAAATTGGGGGATTGAGAAATGCTGAAAATTCGGTGGACTTTCCCTTTAACAACAAACATAGTTTTCTCCCCAACGTTCCAACATGTACCTGGAACCGTTAGCAGCCCAGATTTCTGTCCGGGCTGCCTGGGCGGCTCTCAAATGGTTCTTTAAGAGATGCCAGAGAAGAGCCACGTTTGGTTCTGTAGAGAACCGTGTAATAATGAGTGTGAAGCAGAGACGGAAAATTCTGGTCCAGAAGGTTCAAATCTGGCCCAGCTGCCTGAGGGCGGAGTTTTCCACCTGGACCTGAAAGTACCGTAAGAACCACTAAATTAGTGAAGGCCCTTTACATCAAGTGTTGAAAGGTTCTTTAGTCCTTTAAAGGGTACTTTACTCTTATTCTCAACAAGGTTCTAAGCATGGTTCCATCTAGAACCTTAAAGCCAGAGCCGCCTTGGCAGTTGAAACCAATTCCTGGATTTTTACTTTCCGAAAGTGCTTCAAGTCTCGTACTTTAGGTCTGGACATAACTGGACATAACATTAACATTAACTCACCATTAAAAGTCACCATTAAAACAGACGTAGAAACACGTCCCAGACTTCTCCCCAATCGCAAACCATCTCTAAACACCGACAATCTGCGTCTTATTCTCCCATCATCCACCAAACTAGCCCTGCAGGTCGGAATAATCCCTGCTGAGTCCGGTCACTGAGCCTTTCCTTGAAGGCTTATACACTTCCAATCACGCTGATAGCTCAGATCTGCTGCAGCATGGATATCAGCGCAGCTAGAGGTCAATGACGGTGACATTCCACCTTAATCTCCTGGGCCTAGCTACACCAGAGACCGCCAAGCACTCTGTGTGTGTGTATGTGGTAATGTCATCGTGTGCCTAAGGGGTTTCCCTCTCTTAGCACAGCCAGGAACAGGAAATAAGAGGGGGGGAAAGGGAAGTAGAGAATAAAAGTCTTCAGGAGGCTCTCTGAGCTGGAAGGAGAAGTTCACGACTCACGATCTAACCAAAAAAAAATATTTCGGATTATTTTTGTAATATTTTATTTAGCTGTAGTTGCCAGGGTGTTGCAGGTGGTTGCTAGGGTGTTCTGGCAGCTGTGAAGTGTTTTTTTGAGAGATGCCATAGATGAGCCAGTTTTTGGTTCCATTAAGAACCGTGTGGGACGTTGCCACAAAATCCTGGGGTGGATTTTTACTTTCCGAAAGTGCTTCTTCTATAGCATCTCTCTGAGAAACCATTTAAAGCAAAGACATGCGCTACAACTAAGGAGGAGCCAATATGGGGAAAATATGGGGAAAAAGAGAGTGCGTTCCTTTTGGCCGCGTCCCAATTACATACTACACACCAATACTGTAAGCAGGGCTGGGCGATATGGTCAAAATACTACTATCTAATATACTAATAGATATCTAATATACTAATATATCTAATATATTTAGTATATATCTAATATACTAATATCGTGATATTTAAAGACATCGCGATATGCAATATTTATCAAAATACATGTAGCTAATCACAGACTAAAAACTCAGATCTACTTTCCCAAACTAAATACAGTGATTTCTACTCAATACCTGCTGCTCTTTGTCTAATTAACCCAGTCTAATTACACTGTTAGTAATAAAATAACCTGCAGCTGATCAGTGTTTATTAAGCAGTAATAACAGTCTCCTCCATTTGCTTAGAGAAGTTTATTTTTATTAAGATAACAGAATTTATCACGATACGATTAAATATCGTCATATTGCCCAGCTCTACCTGTAAGGTATATAGTATTACTATGCCAACATACGTTATCGGACGTTCTCCAGCCACCACTGCCGCTAAACCTGCCTCGCCACCCGCCGCTGTGTCTGAAACTGGACGTAGCGAGCGTCTCCATGCTGTCTCAAAAGTCTCTGTAGTGATCAAGGTAGCATTTCTTCCAGACGTCAGTAGCAGTTCGCAATGCATTGTGGGATAATAGCGTTCATTGTAACCACACTCAAAAAACGACCAGTTCTAATATGTAAATCTTGGATAACTGAGTATCCTTAACGTTGGAACTAAAAGAATTGGGACACACCCCCTGTTTTCTTAAAAGTTTTCTATTATGTGAGAACTGGTGTGATTTTGCTCATGGGCTCCCCCTACAGTCTGGGAGTGTAATGCACATTTACACCACTGCAGTAAGTACTACTCTCACCTCATGGACATGCTTTTCTGGACAAGCTGAGAGAAGCTCCAGAAGCTTGATCTGAAGGTGGAGCAGCATGTGGGCTGAGGTGGTAGAGTAATACTACAGGATTCTACACTAATATGACTCTATGGGTTCTGCAGCGTTACACAGCAGCAGTTCTGGAGAGAGGTTCTCCTCCTGCAGCTCCACCACCAAACCTCCATATAGTGCAGTAGCAGCAGCAGCGCTCCGGCCTGGAGTGGGAATGACGGAGACGCCGTTCTCCCCCTGTTACAGTCAGTGGAGCGTTAGCATGATCCTGAAGCTGCTGGTTAAAGCTAAAAATGCTACATACTGTTGGATTAACTCACAACCTGACTTGGAGAGAGATCCCTCAGCGTTTGGGAACGTGATCCTCACACACTACAGTCTTCCATGTAAACAAAATTACACGTGACGTTCAGCTCACACATCAAATCTGGAGAAGCAGCCTGAGGTGCCGCATCTGTGGCAAAGTGTTAAGTGCAACACAAAGGATTGGGAAAAGGAGAAAATCCAGCCGCGTTCAGAGACGCATCAATAATGGATGTCGGAAAGCCGAGCGCGACCCAGCGCGGCGTCTGAACAGCCACTTAAAACGTGCTGGGGTAATGAGCAGACTGCAGAACAAGCTTTGAAACAACAACAAGCCGCATCGTTATACTAGGGGTGTTAGGGCACGTGTATTCGTACCGAACCGCCGCGGTAAGGGGGTCACGGTTCAGAGGGTACGGCTTATTAGGGCAAATACAGCCACCGGCAACCCTAAGCTGTAAGCTGTAAGTTTGATTTGCATTGTATTGCAGGAACTGTAGTGTTTTAGTAGTGTTGCTATGGTAACATTAGCAACACTGCTAACGATTACACTTTACTTTACTGCCTAATTAATGACCTCAGGGGCCGCTATACGGCACCAGAAGAAGAGATAGTCTGGGTTATCCCTTCGTTATTTTTTTTTTCTGTACCGTACTCATCCCGAACCTAGAGGTGCATAAAGGTCACCGAACCGTGACCTTTATGCACCAATACACGCCTACATGGTGCTGGCATTGGTACCGAACCATCACAGTACGCGAACGCCCCCAGTGAAGCCAATGCCGACAGTAAGGGTGATCAGATACAGAGCAGCCGACGGAGCCCAGGTCAGTTCCTCGAAAGCTTCGCGCTCAAAAGAGAGAGAGAGTGTTTAATGTGATGCTCGCTTGACCACTAAACAGCAAAGGGAGCCCAGAACTACTGTTGCAGCAAAGCTCAAGTGAAAATCTAGCAGAAAGATGTTAGGTGTTAGGTGTCCCAATACTTTTGTCCTTTTACTACTTTTGTGCGCGTGAGAATTTCTGCCGCGCAGCACCGGACAAATGGACGTTTTCCGGTAAGACGACCGAACGACTGATCCACCGCTGCCCTTGGCGTGATTCCCAAAAAGCAAACAAGGAGCGCTAGCGACGTTCCCGAAGCATTCCCGCCGGGGCTCTGTAGGGGCGTCGTTAGCTGAAGAATGGAAGCGGCCTCTCAGTAAAGCAGGTGATTTGACTTAGCCTCAATGAGCTGGGCTAATTAAGCGATGGTGATGTTGGGGGGAGTTGTGGAGGTCTAAAGCCTTGTCTATGGCTCAGTGGGGCTGGAGGTGGGGGCCTGGGGCCAGCTCTGGGGGCAGAGGGTGGCTCTGAGCAGGCCTACACACAGGCTCCGTCTCTCTCCTGGCTTAATTACATCAGCCCTGTAACTGAATTTGGCTGGAGCTCCAGGACCACTGACAGCACAGTTCTAATTCTGGAGAATCCTGGGGAAATGAACTAGGTCTTCCTCCCTCTCTCTCTCTCTCTCTCTCGCGCGCTCTCTCTCTTTCACTATCTCTCTCTCTCGCTCTCTCTCTCTCGCGCTCTCTCTCTTTCACTATCTCTCTCTCTCTCTCTCTCTCTCGCGCGCTCTCTCTCTTTCACTATCTCTCTCTCTCGCTCTCTCCCTCGCTGTGCCATGGGAGAGGCAGATCAGAAGAGACCAAATCAAATTAAATCTGCTTTCAAATGGGCTGAATAATTGACGAGCTGAAAAAGAGGAGGATATGGAGCCTTTCAATTATTTAAGAGTCGGAACCGAATTTCGAGACTTGTTGACTCTCGTTCGCCCCACTTTAGAGCTTCCGCTGGGCTAAAGGTTAAGGCAGGACTCTTTATCAGGCCACAGCCTCCACCTTGTTATCTTTCCCGCAGAGGGAATGTGTTACAGGCTTCGTCTGTCTGACAGGGAGAGCGCGGGGGGCGCCCGGCTGTGTTTCACCCAAAGCTGAGGCCTAATAAACGCTCTTAAATCCAGAGGAAGAATAAAGTATCGCCGAACTCCTCAACACTCAAATCCGTACACTAACACGCTGGAGGCAGGAGCCGTTCCCTTCGGTTTGGCCTCCAGCTGGAGGAGTGTGTGCGCAGCCCTGGAGAATGTATGAAGCTGTGATTTTCGTGCAGTAGATGCGTGGATGCGTTACGCACGCGGCAGAGTGAAAACAGGGAGACCAAGCCGAATACAACTGCGACTAACCGAAGCCCCGGAGGATCTGCCGAATCACGGTGCTAATGAAGCCCTGCAACTTCATAGCAACCACTTGGGATACCATAGCAACCACTTAGTACCCAACTAGCAACACCACAGAAACCACCTAGCAACACCACAGCAACCGAAACGCAGTACCATAGCAACCACATAGCAACTTCATAGCAACCACTTAGTAACCAACTGGCAACACCAAAGAAACCACCTAGCAACACCATAGCAACCACATGGCAACTTCATAGCAACCACTTGGGATACCATAGCAACCACTTAGTACCCAACTAGCAACACCACAGAAACCACCTAGCAACACCACAGCAATCACAATGCAGTACCATAGCAACCACCTAGCAACCACTCAGCAACACCATAGCAACCACATAGCAACTTCATAGCAACCACTTAGTAACCAACTAGCAACACCAAAGAAACCACCTAGCAACACCATAGCAACCACTCAGCAACACCACAGCAACCACATGGCAACTTCATAGCAACCATTTGGGATACCATAGCAACGACTTAGTACCCAACTAGCAACACCAAAGAAACACCACAGCAACCACATGGCAACTTTATAGCAATCACTTGGGATACCATTGCAAACACTTATTAACCAACTACCAACACCAAAGCAACCAACTAGCAACACCACAGCAACCGAAACGCAGTACCATAGCAACCACATAGCAACTTCATAGCAACCACTTAGTAACCAACTGGCAACACCAAAGAAACCACCTAGCAACACCATAGCAACCACATGGCAACTTCATAGCAACCACTTGGGATACCATAGCAACCACTTAGTACCCAACTAGCAACACCACAGAAACCACCTAGCAACACCACAGCAATCACAATGCAGTACCATAGCAACCACCTAGCAACCACTCAGCAACACCATAGCAACCACATAGCAACTTCATAGCAACCACTTAGTAACCAACTAGCAACACCAAAGAAACCACCTAGCAACACCATAGCAACCACTCAGCAACACCACAGCAACCACATGGCAACTTCATAGCAACCATTTGGGATACCATAGCAACGACTTAGTACCCAACTAGCAACACCAAAGAAACACCACAGCAACCACATGGCAACTTTATAGCAATCACTTGGGATACCATTGCAAACACTTATTAACCAACTACCAACACCAAAGCAACCAACTAGCAACACCATAGCAATCGCAACGCAGTACCATAGCAACCACCTAGCAACCACTCAGCAATACCATAACAACCACATAGCAAGTTCATATTAACCACTTGGGACACCATAGCAACCACTTAGTAAGCAACTAGCAACACCAAAGCAACCACCTAGCAACACCATAATAACCGCAACACAGTACCATAGCAACCACCTAGCAACCACTCAGCAACACCATAGCAACCACATAGCAACTTCATAGCAACCACTTGGGATACCATAGCAACCGTCTAGCAACCACATAGTAACACTACAGCAACTGCCTGGCAGTGCAACCATCTTGTGTGAGTTTCTAGTTTTAAGCAGGACTCTGGAAGCTGCTGAGGGCAGAGTGAGCACCCTGAACTGAGAGTGCTCTTCTGTGCGTGGCAGGACAGGAAGCACTTAGACTCACTAGAAGCCCTGAGGATGTACACTATATGTCCACATGTTTGTGGACACCCCTTCTAATGAATGCATTCAGCTACTTTTAGTTACACCCATTGCTGACACAGATGTGCAAATGCACAAACACACACAGCTTATCTAGTGCCTGTAGAGAAGTACTGCCAATAGAATAGGACTCCCTGCTTTAACACCGTTGATTTTAGAAGAAACAGGTGTCCCAATACTTCTGTCCCTGTAGTGTGATTGCTGCTTTAGCTACTTTAGCTGCCTGGACTTAGCTTTGCAGTCCTTGACTGTACACTGTAAAAAGATGTAAACCTGACATCCCCCCCCCCCCTCGCCCCCCACCCCCGTCAGTTACGGTCAATTACATAACACGCTAGGCCGCTAATCTTCATAATCCGTGCTGTGCCACAACAGGGCCCCAGCTCCAGCTCGGCAACAAAGCCGGTTCTTTAGTCTCTCTTCTTCCTCTCGCAGTGAGGCTTCTGAGGCGACAGGGAGGGAGGGCGATGGGGGGAGGAAAAGGCCCACCGAAGGCTCTGTAGTGGACTTGCTGAGAAGCAGGCAGACTCTGGTTCACTGCGGATTTGTCTGATGAAAACAGGCAACAATCCTATTTGCTTTGATCTGAATGGCTCCTGTTAGCCTGGAGTCTTCTCTGGAGTTCTCTTCAACTTCACACAGCCTACGCGACAGGATTTGTGTCTCTGGGAGTCTCCAGCACTTCTCTGCTGCAGACCTACTCTGGGCTTTTTTTTCCTTTCCTCCTTTCTTTTCTTCTCCACCACGTCCCACTCACACCGTAAAAAATGTAAATTCAGGCCAACTTAAAATGATGCAGCAACCAATTACAGGGCGGTTTTTAAATTAACTCAACTCTGTCTAGTCAAAAGTCAACGATCCTTATTGAGTTGAGCCTCAAAAACACACATATACACATATACATATATATACATATATATATATATATATATATATATATATATATATATAGTCATGTCAAGTCAGATTTATTTGTATAGCTTTTTACAACTGTTGCAGCTTTACATAATTAGTCATTAATAAAAGAAAGAGACAAAAAAAAAGAAATAACGCAAGACATGAAGGATCAAAGACCCCCAGTGAGCAAGCCAACGGCCACAGTGGCAAAAAAAAAAAAAAAAAAAAAAAAAAAAAAAAAAAAAAAAAATATATATATATATATATATATATATATATATATATATATATATATATAGTCTGTGGCTCCGCCCCCTCAAATTGTTTACAGTTTATTCCCATCTGCACGTAAGAACTCCCCCATCACACAGGACGAGGCCTTTCTATCCTAAGGGTGTGTCCCAATATATCGATTACTAACACTATAATCCGTACATTATAAAGTATATATATACTATGTATGAATACACACACACACACACACACACACATATATATATATATATATATGATGGGGTCTTTCTATCCTTATTACTAACACTATAGCGATCTTTTGTCGAGCCGATTTAGGGGGCGTCAGTGTGTTTTTGCTATGGTAACGACGGGAAAAGTTTGCCTTGTGCGGCCCGGAACGCTCAAAAGTCATGTACTGAGTCTCTTAATTAATCATGGGTGTTGTTTGGGGCGTAACGTGCAGTAATAAACCAATCAGCATGTCTCTCGCTCGCCGTTCCCTTTAAGAGCCAGATGCGGTCTGACTGAGCGTGGGGGAGGGGAGGTGGGGGGGTACGAGCGTCAGGCTGCACGCACCTGTGTTGACAATTCACTGCTGAGATAGCAACGATCGACTGACTGTTGACGAACGCCTGACTGGGCTGTTTTCAGTCAGTGGAGCTCCTCCTTCTGCTGTGTTTCCGCTGCTGAGATACACAGCAATACTCCAGAGACTGACCTGAACACCCCTCATTTAGAGACCACCGCTCCCATCAGCGTAGAGATCTTCACAGGCAGCGCTGCTGCTGTTTAAACCACACAGGCGGAAGACGTGGAAATAGACTGTTGCCGGGGTGGAAGATAGCAACGAGCATCGGGATGAGTATGTTAATATTTTGTGTACTAACCTGCCAAACCTGCACTTTTAAGTGTAGTATGCAATTGGGACGCAGCCTAAGACTCCTGACCATGGGGATGCTGTGGTTGATATCTTAACAAGCAGGCAGTTAGACTGTTGCGCCACTCTAGAGCCCGAGTGTCCAAGAATGATTCCTTAGACTGTAGCTAAAGTGTTGCACGTCAGTTGTTGGCTGGTTGCTGGGTTGTTGCTATGGTATTGCTCGGTGGTAGTGTGTGTATTATTACGTGGGTAAAATGGTGCCTCAGGTGGATGTTGGAGGAGATTACTAGTGTGTTGT
This sequence comes from Salminus brasiliensis, assembly GCF_030463535.1. Taxonomy (NCBI): domain Eukaryota; kingdom Metazoa; phylum Chordata; class Actinopteri; order Characiformes; family Bryconidae; genus Salminus; species Salminus brasiliensis. The sequence continues at coordinate 2,922,089 of NC_132883.1, forward strand.
TAGTCAGTTACCACTGTATTTTTGAGTGTTTGACGGTCGTTAGGGTATTGTTAGGTGGTCGCAAGGGTGCTGTTAAGTGGTTGCCATCATGCTGCTCTAGATGGTTGCTAGTGTACTGCTTGGAGGCTGTCAGTTGTTAGGGTACTGCTCGATGTCTCTGGTGATGGCTAGGATGCTCAGTGGTTAATATGCAGCTCTAGGTGGTTGCTGAGGTATTACTAGATTATTGTTCGGTGGTTGTTAGACTGCTGTATTGCTTGGCGGTTGTTGTTAGGAGCTTGCGATGGTGTTGGAGGTGATTACTTAAGTACTAAACGTATCTCTCATGGCTGCTAGGCTTCTTCCAGATGGTCCAAATGGTCCCTAAAGCGTTACACTGTTCGGGTATGAATGTGGTGGCCGAAGCCGTGTCCAGCCTACGGAGGAACACAGTGGGAACGCCGTGCCTTCATCAGCTGTACCGAGCAAGCAGACAGAAGAAGTGGCTTCTGTTTGTCTTACAGGCCGAGCCATGTACCCTGGTTAATCATACACAAGCCTCTGAATCACACCTCCGCTCTAGCGTGGCGAATCCTGGAGCGGCCTGAAAGGCAGGAAATCTTACATAACCTGGAAAAAGCATTTTATTCATAGCTTCCTGACTCGGACAGGCCAGAAGAAGAAGAAGAAAAAAAAACACTCTTCGCACGTTTTCCAAAAGGATTCCTGGAGTAAGTGCAGAGGCAGCGCAAACATCCTTACAAACATCCTTTCTTCTGAAATCAAGGCTATTAAAGAGAGTTCATCCTGCTCTGGTTGGAGTAACTGTCTCTATTGTCCAGAGAAAAGGGCTTTCTACTAGATTTTGGAAGACCAATGCTGTGAGGACCATCATTTGAGCATGGTGCCAGTAGGTTCATCTTGTTTATCTGCTCATATAGAGAGTCCTAATCTATCGGCAGTAGGACTCTTCTACAGGGACTAGACTATGAAGCTCTGTGTGTGTGTGTATCCATTAGCAATTCCATGTCAGCATCAAAGGGTGCATGCAGCTGAATGCATTCATTAAAAGGGGTGTCCACAAACATTTGGACACATCGTGATTGCATAAAAAGTCCACTTATGATTTTATGCTTTCGGCAGGTTCTTAAGGGCCATGGTGGAATATCAGCGGAGCGCTTGGGGTTTGGGTTTGGGTGGAGATTAGGAGGGAAATTAAATGATTAAATCGGCGATGGATTAAATTATGAGGCAACAAGCAGGCGGCAGTGAAAGGGCTTATTAGAGGCAGGCAGACTGGCCTAGTTTTGCTGCGCATAGCGGCGGAGTCAGATTAGGCCACGGCCCAGTGTTGACGTGTCCGCCTCCGTTTCCAGCACTGTGCCGGTTGGCTCTGGCTGTAATTCTTAGAGATCTCTGTCTGGGCCTGTAGAGTGCACACACATACACCCATACACACACACACACACACATATATATACACACACACTTCTCCCCTACGTGCTCTCCATGCCTTTCAGCTCCGACACTGCTGACGTCTGTTGATTTGTGCCAACATGTGTGAGTGTGTGTGTGTGTGTGTGGGGGGGGTGGGGGGGGTGGCTGTTCTATAGGAAGGTGGGAAAGCATACCACCTTCGCAGTGTGTGAGAACGGGATAGTGGGATACTCCTAATGTCTCAACATAAAGCCCAAAGCCCAGATGAGTACACACACTGCGCCCCGTCCCGAGGCTCTTCTGCCTCCTCGGCTGCTTTTATCCAGAGACGGGACAGAGAGCGGCACGAGCACATTAACAAACACAGCCCGAAGAGTGAAGGGGAGGGGCTTAGCGAGGTGCAGGCCGGGTAGACACCAACCAATGGGAGGGTTAACATTTGCAAGGTCACCGCCTACTGCTACATAATAGAGGGGGGGAATCCTCATTGTTTCATCAGCAAATGAGGCAGCTGAATTACAGACGCAGCAGAACTGGATTTTTAACCCCTAGGGGGCGCACTAGCCAGTATTGGAACAGCAAAAATCGGTGAAAGGAAGTCATTTATTAGCCTTAAATGGCTTTTGCTGGACAAATCACTTGTGCGCTTTTTAAAGATAGCCCATTTCCTACCCTGTTGTTGTCCTACCTCTGCTTATGAATGAGCTCTGTTCTGATTGGCTGCCCTAAACTGTGTAGCATTCAGTGTAACATAGCGGGTAACAACACTAGAGTGTTTTCCACATGGTTCTAAAATTTCCACACTATGCTATAAGCTATAAGGCCCTCCAGGCTGGTACTGAAGTGACGCCACATTAGACTTGGGCAGTATAGCAGCTATACAGTATTTTTTTAAATAATTAATTAAATTAAATTAAATGGTAATACTGGTATTTACTGGTATTTAAAATGTTGACAGTCTCTCAAAATGAGTACGGTATTTCACAATTACAATGTGTCTAATGTGTTAAATTTCTGTCCGTTGTCTATCTACATGGCCAAATACGCTCATGTTTGCTAGTGGTGATTTCTCTACACTGTGGCTGAGACGTTTCCTGGCCTGGTGATTTTTCTACACGGTGGCTGGGATGTTTTCTGGCCTGGTGATTTCTCTACACTGTGGCTGGGATGTTTCCTGGCCTGGTGATTTCTCTACACTGTGGCTGGGATGTTTTCTGGCCTGGTGATTTCTCTACACTGTGGCTGGGATGTTTCCTGGCCTGGTGATTTCTCTACACTGTGGCTGGGACGTTTCCTGGCCTGGTGATTTTTCTACACGGTGGCTGAGACGTTTCCTGGCCTGGTGATTTCTCTACACGGTGGCTGGGATGTTTTCTGGCCTGGTGATTTCTCTACACTGTGGCTGGGATGTTTCCTGGCCTGGTGATTTCTCTACACTGTGGCTGGGATGTTTCCTGGCCTGGTGATTTCTCTACACTGTGGCTGAGACGTTTCCTGGCCTGGTGATTTCTCTACACTGTGGCTGGGACGTTTCCTGGCCTGGTGATTTTTCTACACTGTGGCTGAGATGTTTCCTGGCCTGGTGATTTCTCTACACGGTGGCTGGGGCGTTTCCTGGCCTGGTGATTTCTCTACACTGTGGCTGAGACGTTTCCTGGCCTGGTGATTTCTCTACACGGTGGCTGAGACGTTTCCTGGCCTGGTGATTTCTCTACACGGTGGCTGGGGCACTTCCTGGCCTGGTGATTTCTCTACACGGTGGCTGGGGCACTTCCTGGCCTGGTGATTTCTCTACACGGTGGCTGAGACGTTTCCTGGCCTGGTGATTTCTCTACACGGTGGCTGGGGCACTTCCTGGCCTGGTGATTTCTCTACACGGTGGCTGGGATGTTTCCTGGCCTGGTGATTTCTCTACACGGTGGCTGGGATGTTTCCTGGCCTGGTGATTTCTCTACACGGTGGCTGAGACGTTTCCTGGCCTGGTGATTTCTCTACACGGTGGCTGGGATGTTTCCTGGCCTGGTGATTTCTCTACACGGTGGCTGGGATGTTTCCTGGCCTGGTAATTTCTCTACACGGTGGCTGGGATGTTTCCTGGCCTGGTGATTTCTCTACACTGTGGCTGAGACGTTTCCTGGCCTGGTGATTTCTCTACACGGTGGCAGGGGCGTTTCCTGGCCTGGTGATTTCTCTACACAGTGGCTGGGATGTTTCCTGGCCTGGTGATTTCTCTACACGGTGGCAGGGGCGTTTCCTGGCCTGGTGATTTCTCTACACTGTGGCTGAGATGTTCCTGGCCTGGTGATTTCTCTACACGGTGGCTGGGGCGTTTCCTGGCCTGGTGATTTGTCTACATTGTAGCTGGGATGTTTCCTGGTTTAGTATCTGGTCCAGCAAAGTTTAGCAGTTAGCTGTTTAGCTGGGCCACTGTGAATGTGTGTGTTTTGTGTTTACTTTCATTTTTTATTATATGTAAAAAAACTATAATGGACAAAAATATTGGGACACCTGCTCGATCGTTTCTTCTATCCTGCTTTTCTTGGAGTTACTGTCCAGAGGAAGGCTTTCTACTTGATTTTGGAAGAGAATTGCTGTGAAAATTTGATTGCAGTCAGCTACGAGAGGGTTAGGACTAAAGACAGAAAACATTCGTTAGAAGGGACGTCCACGAAGATTTGAACATTTAGCGTATGATGGGTTTCTGCTTGTAATATGACAAAAACAGTCAATTCTATAAAGGCAATTTTACAGCCAAATGTGTTTATAAGGACTAAAAAGTGGATGATATGGTGTAAAGGTACGTCCGACGTGAGCCCTTTGAATAACAATAGAGTTTAAATCTGTGCTTTTAACAATTACAAAAAGTGCAAAAGACATCTGTCAGATCCTCATTTCAGTCAAATCTGCTCTTCATGCCAAGAAAGACCCTTTAATCGACGTGAAGCTGAGAGTCGAAGCTAAACTTAGCTACAGCATTTCAACACAGCTGCGTTCTCATAATAACACCCTGAATACTTAACTGCTTCATACTGCAAAAGAAGGCAAGGTGCCCCCAAACATCTGCCAGGCTCAGAAGAATCTAAACGAAGGGCACAGCTTGTTCATAAACGGCTGCATCAGGGTTTTAATGTTTACACACATTCTCAAAGAGAGTATCTGATTGGGCGATATCTAATACCGCTGCGGTGCACGGACTCAGATAATGCACCAAAAACTGCCCCGAGTCCCGAGGCTCCAGATAAAGAGCTGGTGTTTTAAATACAGATAAACACAAGCGGCTGATTGTGAGAGCAGGTATGCAACAGGTTTCAGGCTATTTCAAGTTCCAGCAAAACAAAATTAAACCCACAGCTAGAGGCCATTACTCAATTCAGTGTCAGCCGAACAATGAACAATGCATATGAACCCCAGCGGAACTCCTTTAGGACTGCCTGAACTCTGTTTCTGTGACTTTCTGAATCTATCAAAAGCTTGACTTTGCACAAAAGAAACCAGCGTCCCAACTTACACCAATCACAGGGTTTAGGAATGAAAAATAATCAGATGGAGAATCAAGATAGTGTGAATAAATACTGTTATTTAAACATGATTATAGCTTTTGCCTGTAATTAAAACTATATAACATTAGAAAAAAAAATTAAAATAAACATAAAGTCAGTGGTCAGTGAGAGTGTCTACCGGTAATTAACTCTATACAACATTAGAATAAACCCAAATTAACATAAAGTCAGTGGTCAGTGAGTGTCTACCTGTAATTCACTCTATACAACATTAGAATAAACCCAAATAAACATAAAGTCAGTGGTCAGTGAGAGTGTCTACCTGTAATTCACTCTATACAACATTAGAATAAACCCAAATTAACATAGTCAGGGGTCAGTGAGAGTGTCTACCTGTAATTAACTCTATATAACATTTGAATAAACCCAAATTAACATAGTCAGGGGTCAGTGAGAGTGTCTACCGGTAATTAACTCTATGCAACATTAGAATAAACCCAAATTAACATAAAGTCAGTGGTCAGTGAGTGTCTACCTGTAATTCACTCTATACAACATTAGAATAAACCCAAATAAACATAAAGTCAGTGGTCAGTGAGAGTGTCTACCTGTAATTCACTCTATACAACATTAGAATAAACCCAAATTAACATAGTCAGGGGTCAGTGAGAGTGTCTACCTGTAATTAACTCTATATAACATTTGAATAAACCCAAATTAACATAGTCAGGGGTCAGTGAGAGTGTCTACCTGTAATTAACTCTATATGACATTAGAATAAACCCAAATAAACATAAAGTCAGTGGTCAGTGAGAGTGTCTACCTGTAATTAACTCTATATAACATAAGAATAAACCCAGATAAACATAAAGTCAGTGGTCAGTGAGAGTGTCTACCTGTAATTAACTCTATATGACATTAGAATAAACCCAAATAAACATAAAGTCAGTGGTCAGTGAGAGTGTCTACCTGTAATTAACTCTATATAACATTAGAATAAACCCAAATAAACATAAAGTCAGTGGTCAGTGAGAGTGTCTACCTGTAATTAACTCTATATAACATTAGAATAAACCCTAATAAACATAGTCAGTGGTCAGTGAGAGTGTCTACCTGTAACTAACTCTACAGTAACATTAGAATAAACCCAAATAAACATAAAGTCAGTGGTCAGTGAGTGTCTACCCGTAATTAACTCTATATAACATTAGAATAAACCCTAATAAACATAAAGTCAGTGAGAGTGTATACCTGTAATTAACTCTATATAACATTAGAATAAACCCAAATAAACAAAGGTCAGTGAGAGTGTCTACCTGTAATTAACTCTATACAACAATAGAATAAACACAAATAAACTTTCTCCAAGAGAGCACTGGAAACCAAAACTACAGGGGATTGTTCATGTGTTTATTTATTTATTTATTTTAATGTCACAGGCGTTTTTAACAAATACACTATAAATAAGATTAAATACTTAATACCTAAATACCTAAAAATTTCAATTTAAAGACTTATTTTAAGACATTTGAACGTATCTAGACGTATATTGGTCAGGCCCTGCACTGTTAAAAAGGGGGTTCTTCAAGGGTTTTTTGGTAAAGACTGAAGTTCTATATAGAACTATGAGAACTCAAAGAAGCATTTTATTATTTATCCATTATAGCAACTTTAAAAGAGGAGGAAAAAAACCTTCCTAACTTTCAATGGAAGTCAATGTAAAAATATTTTTTAATTTCAAGTCATTTTGGAGTATTTCTATTGGTCCGTTGATCATGACATTCTGGCACAATATAAAGAACAACTGCCAGATTCACAGTATGAGAGAAGTGAAAAATGACGAAACGGAGATACAAGGTTTTTGTGTGACGATCTGAAAACTCCCTCCTGAAGGTTCTTCACAGAACCTTTTTTTACAAAAAAGGCAAAGCACCTTTTTCAGTACTATACTCGGCCCTTTTATGCGTGGAGTGTATTACACACACCGTGTGAGCTGTTCCTTTACCCAGTGCCAGTTTGGCTGGGTGAGTCATTTTCTGCAGAAAGCAGTTGCAGCTCACAGCGAGGCTCATGTGAGGCAGAGTGTGAGGCAGAGTATGTGTTTTCCCTCACCGCTCTCTTTAACTGCAGGCCGGAGCAGTTTCCCTGCAGCAGAGAGTGCAGCTCGGCCGCAAGCCCCTGGGGCGCTGGCCTTTGCCTTGAATGCACTGTAGTGGTGGAAAAAAAGGCCAGTCGCTTATCTTGCAGTAATGGAGAGTCTCCATTACAGCACAGGCTGCTCCAGCTGCGGCCCACATTCACTCACCCACACACACACACACACACAAACACACACTCGCAGGGTTGAAGTCCTTAAATTCTGTTCATTTAATCTTTTTAACCCCTTAAACTGATTTTTCTGATTTTCAAAACTAATAGGAAATATAATGCTGATAATTCAGTATCTGCTATTACTTTTTAAGTATCCAATATGTAGCATTCAGTATCTACTATGATTTATTTACTATCCAGTATGAATTATTCAGCAACTACTATAAATTATTCAGTGTCCACAATGAATTATTCAGTATCCAGTATAAATTAAGTATCTACTATGCATTATTCTGTGTCCAGTATGAATTATTCAGTATCCACTATGAATTGTTCAGTGTCTACTATGAATTATTCATGATCCAGTATGAATTATTCAGTATCCACTTTGCATAATTCAGCATCTACTATGAAATATTCAGTATCCAGTATGAATTATTCAGTATCTACTACGAATTATTCACTATCCAGTATGAATTATTCAGCAACTACTATAAATTATTCAGTGTCCACAATGAATTATTCAGTATCCAGTATGAATTAAGTATCAACTATGAACTATTCAGGATCCAGTATGAATTATTCAGTATCTACTATGAATTGTTCAGTGTCTACTATGAATTATTCAGTATCCAGTATGAATTATTCAGTATCTACAATGAAATATTCAGTATCCAGTATGAATTATTCAGTATCTATTATGTACCATTCAGTATCTACTACAAATTATTCACTATCCTGTATGAATTATTCAGCAACTACTACAAATTATTCAGTATCCAGTATGAATTAAGTATCAACTATGAACTATTCAGTATCCAGTATGAATTATTCAGTATCTACTATGGATTATTCAGTATCCAGTATGAATTAAGTATCAACTATGAACTATTCAGTATCCAGTATGAATTATTCAGTATCTACTATGGATTATTCAGTGTCCAGTATGAATTATCCAGTATCCACTATGAATTGTTCAGTGTCTACTATGAATTATTCAGTATCCAGTATGAATTATTCAGTGTCTACTATGAATTATTCAGTATCCAGTATGAATTATTCAGTATCTACTATGCATTTTTTAGTATCCACTATGAATTAAGTACATACTATAAATTATTCAGTATTTATCATGAAGTATCCAGTATGAATGACTCATTATCCACTAAGTGGACCCGTGAGATTAAAGGAAATGAAAGAATTTAGTACAAAAGTCACAAAAAGACAATCACCGTGACGAGCTGTGATTGCGACTACCTGCTGTTCCCAGAAAGCACACTGAACACACACACACAGTCACAGCGCCCTCGGCGGAAATTTCCGTGATTCGTTGGCAAACTCTTTTGCTGAGCCGTGCGCTTTGTGCCTGGAGACGCTCGCTCTCGGTGCCTCTGAACAGAATGCATTAATTACAGCTTTTCATCATTAGCCCAGGCCAAAGCCTTCATTAACGCTTATTACGCTCCTCTTTGTGCAGCCCTGTTAAGAACGGATTCGCGAAGAGAGACGGAGAGAAAGCCAGACATTTTTCAAACGGCACTTTTGCCAGGGATGTAATCTCCCTTTAGCTGCCTAAAGCTTGTCTGGGCCATTTGTCAGCAGAATATATATCTACACCAGGGAGAGAAAGAAGAGACATGCACTGAGGTCAGGGTTTGGGGTGACCTTGGCCTGCTGGGGTCAAATATGAGCTGGATTTCCTTGCGTTGGAGGTAAGATCTATTGTTCTTTAAGCGTTACTGCAGGATTGGCCTCTGTGGCTGATATTCTAACACAGGCCTCAGAATCACAGCCACAGTGTAAACAGCAGCTCTGTGAGAAATCACAGACAGGTATGCTCAGGTTTACAGGTTTACAGTCAAGTACAGATGCTCAGAATGACGACAACATGAGCATTCTGATGTTCGGCAGCCCCCGACCCCTCAGATGAGCGACACAATTACTAGAAATTGTAAAAGGAATTAAGGCAATAATTAATTTTTTTATTATTTTTGTCCAGAATTGCAGCACATACAGGCAGAGGTTGGTGATATTCTGCATGACAGGCTATTTGATACTGTGTGCAGCCCAAAACCTAAAAGTCCGATTACTTTTACTGCATAAGGAAGCTGCAGCAAACCACAAAACCACTACAGGTCCAATACTCTTGAACACGGTTTCACTAAACTAAGTTTATCCAGTGCTGAACTAAATACAGGTAAACCAGTGATGCTCTCCTGGTGATAAAAAGAGTAGGTACACTACAACTACGATACTGGACTGGGTGAGGGACAGTACTGGGGGCCGTACTGATGATATCAGCACTAGCTGTAATTTACAGGGATGCACTGATACCACTTTTTCCACTTTCCGATACTGATACCAGATTTTTTGTACACATGCATGTCTGGACAAGCTGAGAGAAGCTCCAGAAGCTTGATCTGAAGGTGGAGCAGCATGTGGGCTGAGGCGGTAGAGTAATACTACAGGATTTTACACTAATATGACTCTATGGGTTCTGCAGCGTTACACAGCAGCAGTTCTGGAGAGAGGTTCTCCTCCTGCAGCTCCACCACCAAACCTCCATATAGTGCAGTAGCAGCAGCAGCGTTCCGGCCCGGAGTGGGAATGACGGAGACACCGTTCTCCCCCCGTTACAGTCAGTGGAGCATCAGCATGATCCTGAAGCTGCTGATTTAAGGTAGAAATATTACATACTGTTGCTTTAATATTTAGGCTAAACCTGCTCTTAATATCTAAGGATGCACCGATACCACTTTTTCCTTTCCGATTCCAGATTTTCCAGTATCTGCCGATACTGAGCACCGATACTAACTCTGTCTTAACTTCTCGATACTCGGCTCTAAATCCTGATATTTATAGAGTTCCACTTTCAATAGGCTGTACTTTTTTATATTTGATCCCAAATCGGATCTAATAAGCTTGAAATAACAGCGTTTACTGGTTGAGGATCTGCACATTCGAAAAGTTTCAGAGCTGAAAAAAAAATAAAAATGGCCACAATGCAGAAACACGAGCAGGTAGGGAAGCAGAATCTGGCTCAGCTTCACCAAACAGCTTTTAACTGCTGTTTAATCCACATTTCAGAGCCATGAGAAAAAAATACGCCAGTTTAGAGACAAACAGAGCAGCAGTTTCACCTTCAGGTTCACGTCTCTACTAGTTACTAAAGCTACTAAACTTCAGTGTTTCCTTTAAACAAGCTGCTGAAACTCAACTCAACTCAACTCAACTGCATCACAATTCATCACGATTCGATAAAATATCATTAATTATCATCAACAAAGAGAGTGAGTTGGGTGTATTTCCATCAGGGATCTTCTGAACCAAACTGTGAGGTCCTAGACGACTGGCTCAGAACATCTCCAAAACATCAGGCAGGTCTTGTGAGATGTTCTTGACATACAGTGGTCAGTACTGACCTCCCAAAAGTGCTCCAAGAAAGGACAACCTTGAATCAGTGGTGCCCACAGCTCACTGATGTGGCTTACAGGAACCACAGGACACCTTCATTGGTCTTGTGAAGGCCATGGCTTGGAGGGTCAGAGCACAAAGGGGGGGGGGGGGGGCTACACAATGTTATGGCTGATCATTGTAGAGGGGCAAACTCTCCAAAACTCTCGATGTGCCAGAGACAGTGTGTATCACGTTTCATCATAGATCATATTTCAGTCCAACGGCTGCGGCCCAGTCCTCCTCCACCAGCTCTGAGAGTCAAACTCCACAGTGACTGCAGCCGAGCTTCTACGGCAAGCGCACTCTCAGCCCTAAAAACACTCGGGAACCTTTTTCATTGACTTATTCTCCAAAAATCAATCTCAGAAATGAGCTGCTGGAGTGCAGAAAGTCAACACAGCCAGAAAAACGGCTAAAAAAAAGAGAGTCTGAGAGTCTGAATGGGACTAAAAATACAAACTCCAGCTCAGAGAGATCCTCAACTGCAATTTCTGGCGCCAAACAATTTACAACATAAACTGTTTTTTCGGAAAAAGCCGCCATCAGCTCTAATAACACGTCCCCCCGTAATCAGAGTTACCGTTGGAATAAGCAACCGGCCGGGCGGCCGGACGGCGTCCAGCGAGACGAAGCGCTGGCTGGAGCGGCCTGGCGGCGCAGGAGCGCGGGAGTAAAGGTGGATTTACAGAACTTTTAAATAAACAGCCTGCTGGGCCGTGCCACGCCAGCGCCGGCGCTTCTTGATCGCCGTCCAGTTGGAATGTCTCTGAAAGCCGTTCCAGCAGCAGCCGGACGCTGCCAAGAGGCGAGCTTCTTCTCACAGTGACCTACTGCTGAGGCTCCACGGCGCACTTCACAGCCGAGCTCCGAGAAAATCATGCAGCAGCACTGACCTGAAGCCGCAAACGGACCTGAACACATTACGCGTTCTTGTTAGGCCTGATTACCGTCGTTCTGCTGCGTTAATTGATAGCCTAAATGCAGCAGCTTCATTAGAATTCATTATGGAATTAGTTATGCAATGAATGCCATTTACGTTCAGTTTATAAGCTGTCTCACCAGGGCAGAGGCTGCTGATGAGTTTTAGAGTACAAAAACAGCTAAAAACAGGGCAAGGGTTGAGTACAACGAAACTGCAGACATCCCACGAATTCAGATCATCATATAATATCTGTTCTTCTGCTTATAAACACAAATGAGAACATCTACTTTAGTTTTAAAGAACGAGTCGGAAATAATTCAGATGAATCTACAGCCTGCTTTTCTAGAATAAACCCAAACTCAAATTAATACTTTAGATCATAATAAAATATCTCATATTCTGCAAGTATGGTCTGGATTAAACGCTCAGAATCGGACTTTTAACAGAAAATATCAGATTGTTTCAATGAACAACGAGTCTGAAATAATTCTGATTAATCTACAGCCTGCTTTTGTTGAAATTGCAACTTTAAAAGACTTTTACACATAATAACTATTTGCAAAATTTAAAACATAATGTAAATATAAATAACAATATCTTCTTTTCTGTTTACGAACTAGAGTGAATGATCAGATTCTGCCCCTTTAACACAGTAATTATTATATAAGTTAAAACAATCAGAAATAATTCAGATTAATCTACAGCAGGCTTTTCTAGAATAAACCCAAACTCTGATCAAATTAATACTTCAGATCATAATAAAATATCCTCATCTGCTTACAAAGACAAGTATGGTCTGGATTAAACGCTCAGAATCTGAACTTTTAACAGAAACAGAATGTATATCAGATTGTTTTAATGAATCCGAAATAATTCAGATTAAACTATAGTGTACGTTTGTTGTTGTTGTGACTTTTAAAGTTATGACTTTAGATTTACACATAACTTCTTATCAAACTGAAACCATAATTTACCGTCTTCTCTTCTACTTACAAACACAAATGTGGTCTGGGAATTTCAGATTCTGCACTTTTAAAAAGGTTTCTCTGCTTATTAAAGTAAAACCAGTCAGAAATAATTCAGATTATTCAACAGCCTGCTTTTGTTGAAGTTGCAACTTTAAAAGACTTAACTCAAGCTTTGAGTTTTACACATAATAACTATTTGCCAAATTTAAACCATAATATAAATATAAATAACAAGAATATCTTATTTTCTATTTACAAACTAGACTGAATGTTCAGATTCTGCACTTTAACACAGTTTTATTATTAAAGTGAGATTATTAAAGTGAGCTTTGAACCTCTGATGAAATGAATACAATATAAGAATACAATACAATAAAATATCTCATAATCTGCTTACAATGACAAGTATGGTCTGGATTAGACGCTCAGAATACGAACTTTTAACAGAAAATATCAGACTGTTTCGATGAACGAGTCTGAAATCATTCAGATTAAACTATAGTGTATGTTTGTTGTTGCCGTGAATTCCTAAACTGTAACTCAAGCTCTGAGTTTCACACAAGATAACTTTTTGCCCACTTTAAACCATAATATAAATATAAATAATAAGAATATCTTCTTTTCTATTTACAAACTAGACTGAATGTTCAGATTCTGCACTTTTGACAAAGTTTCTCTGAATATTAAAGTAAAACCAATCAGAAATAATTCAGATTAATCTACAGCAGGCTTTTCTAGAATAAACTCAACCTCTGAAAACATTTAATCAAAATCAGATCATAATAAAATATCTGCTTACAATCTGTACTCTTACATTTTACATCTACTCTTCTTTCAATAAACGAAGCAGAAATAATTCAGATTAATCTACAGTCTGTTTTTGTTGAAGTCAACTTTAGAAGACTCTTTTACACATAATACATTTTACACACAATAACTATTCGCAAAATCTAAACCATAATGTAAATATAAATAACAAGAATATCCTATTTTCTATTTACAAACTGGACTGAATGTTCAGATTCTGCACTTTTAACACAGTTTGTCTGATTATTAAAGTTCAATCAAAAATCAAACTCTGATCAAATGAATACTTCAGATAATAATAAAATCTCATAATCTTCTTACAAAGACAAGTATGGTCTGGATTAAACGATCAGAATCTGAACTTTTAACAGAAAATATCAGATTGAAATAATAATTCAGATTAAACTACAGCGTACGTTTGTTGTGGCTGTGAATTCCTAAACTGCACCTTAAGCTTGGATTAATCTACAGCCTGCTCTTCTTCAAGCTGCAACTTTAAAAGATTTAACTCAAGCTCTGAGTTTTACAACTAAGAACAAGCCGTCAAATTCAAACTGTAAGATAAGATATATAAGATCTTCTGGTCGACATACACACACACACACACACACACAACAGTGTTTAATCAAATTCAGGCAGTGGTGGCTCAGCAGTTAGAGCCCCGGGCTTGGGTTCGATACCTGGGCTTGGCAAGCTGCCGCTGTTGGGCTCCCTGGGCGCTTCCTAGGTGCTGGAGTTGGCTGCCCACCACTCTGGATGTGTGTGTGTACTCACTGCCCCTAGTTCACTAGTGTGTGTGTGTTCACTACCACAGATGGGTCAAAAACACTTTTCTTGAAGGTTCCTCAAAGCACCTTAAACCGTTCCTCCACAGTTTCAAACTGAAGAACCTCCAAAGTTCCTCAAGGACCTTCTACTTTTAACAGGGCAGAGCACAATTTTCTGGAGGTGACTTTTCAGGAGGAGACTCAATCTGAGCTTTACACCTAAAAATCTTCAGACTCAGACCCTAATATATTACCTTCTCATCTACTTGCAAACTCTCTGAATTAAAAGGGAAAAATCTGCAGAATTGTAACATAATTTCTCCACAATTTAAAGTCAAAATTATTCAATTTTAATTACAGGATGCTTCTTTTTAGTCCCTGTCACTTTTTAAACATAAAGCCAAAATCTATGTAACTCCTCCTCTTCTTCATTTTAAACTTCACCCAACATATAAATCATCAAATTCAGGTCATTATATAATAATATCTCTTGATCGTTAAAGAGAATATCTACTCTTGTTTCAGTGAAGAGTTAAAAATAACTCAACATATCAAACTATAGCACAATAGCACGCTTTCAAGCACCTGCAGATCTTTAAGAACAAACCCGAACAGTGCTGTTCTGCCTAAACACACAGACTGGTCAGAATCTGCTGTGTAAGGAGAACATCTGCCCGTGTTTCAGCGATGCAACAAGTCAGAAATCACTCAGATAAAACTAAAACAACATGATTTCGTTAAAGCTGCGACTCCTTGCACAGAATAACCTTCAAACTCGTATTAATTCTGGAATAAAGGGGAAAAATCTGCACAATTTTAACAAAATTTTACTGTTAAAAAAAATTACATAAAATTACAGGATGATTTTTTAGGCCCCATCAAATAAACTTAAACTCTGAAATCTATATAACGTCTCTTCTTCTGCTCACAAACACTAATGTGGTCTGGTTGAACATTCAGAATCTGCTCTTTAAGATAAATATCTGCTAAAAATATATAAACTCCGAAATCTGCAGCATGTTTTAAGTACCTTGCAACTTTCTAGGAACGAACCCAACCATTGAAAACGATCTGAAGTTTCATTTTCTGCTTATAAACAAACACACGGTCCAGACTGAACGTTCAGAATCTGCTCTTTAAGATAAATATCTGCTCTTATTTCAGTGATCTAACAGCTAAAATATATAAAAACCCGAAATCTGCAGCATGTTTTAAGTACCTGTAACTTTCTAGGAACAAACCCAGCCTTTGAAAATGACGTGAAGTTTCATTTTCTGCTCACAAACAAACACACGGTCCAGACTGAACGTTCAGAATCTGCTCTTTAAGATAAATATCTGCTCTTATTTCAGTGATCCAACAGCTAAAAATAAAAACCCGAAATCTGCAGCAAGTTTTAAGTACCTGTAACTTTCTAGGAACAAACCCAGCCTTTGAAAATGACATAAAGTTTCATTTTCTGCTTACAAACAAACACACGGTCCAGACTGAACGTTCAGAATCTGCTCTATAAGATAAATATCTGCTCTTATTTCAGGGATCTAACAGCTAAAAATAAAAAAACTCTGAAATCTGCAGCATGTTTTAAGTACCTGCAACTTTCTAGGAACGAACCCAACCTTTGAAAATGACGTGAAGTCGATCAACCGATACACTCTAAAACGCTGAATCTGCGACTCCTATTACACCAAATAACTACGATCAGGTTCATAGATCATCAAACATCTCCTCCTCTGCCCACAAACACTGAAAGTGCAGCATCTCCTCTAGCTCTTATTAAACCTCTCCAGCCAGACAGATCTCTCTCAAACTGCTGCTAGAAAGCTGCAGCGACTTCTAAGAGGCCCGGTTCAGCTGGAGGTTTCAGGTTCTCCAGGTCTGAGGTGCAGACCCAGAGCTGCAGCTCATCTAAAACGAGCTCGAGCTCTCGCGCAGATCTGTTGGCTGCCGACGTCACCTCAGCATCTCGAAGGGAGACTCGGGAGGGCCGTCCACGAGCTGGCCGAGCCGCCGCGGTTCTGAATGGAGGAAAAAGTCGTGGAAGGAAAAACACACACGCAAGAAAGCAGCCTGACGAAAGCCCTCATCTGTCTCGTCCTAATCTGTTGGCGCAGATGCGCGAGAGCTTGCACGCTCAGGTGGAATCCAAACCCGCCTTTGTAATGTAAATATTTAGCGCTGCTCACCATGCTCCCCGCCGAGGAACCTGGGTGTGATATGAAACGAAGCCAAGCGTCCACAGACATCTGCAGCACAGGCCACATGGAGTCCCACACTCATGCCAAGAGCTGCGGCTTTTATAACCGCGGACCCTAAAAAAGTCCTGTCCCATCCCATCTCATGGTACCCCCCCACCCCCTTGGCTCCCTGACTCGCTCCCCGACCCACTCCCCGACCCACCTCCTTCTGTTCCAGTCCCACAGCCATCAGGGCCCGACGACTACACGGAACATCAAAGCTGATGTTCTACTTAGCGCACTCGAACCACTTCTTTTTGGAATCCTTGACAGCTCCCTGGCACGGTTTTTGGGGAACTGACGGCCGGGTTAAAGCTCAGGAGGGGCAGGGGTAATCAAAATAGCTTAATTAACGTGTTGACTGGAGCACAGAAGGCTGTGGAGCAGCAGGGGGACACTGGCAGGGCTGCCGCACTCAGGGATGGCAGAGGGAAAAGTGGGCCATGCATTTCGCACACACACACAGGGACTACACGTACACACACAATAGCCCATGAGAGTCAGCAGCAGGGGGGTGCAGCTATGGGCCGGGGCGATTTGACAGAAGACCAGCAGCGACACTTCAAACAGTGTGGCCGAACGCAGAGGGGGCGTGGGAGTGTGGGAGTGTGGGAGTGTGTCGTCCGGCGCTGATTAAAGCAGGGCCTAGTTAGACTGATAGCAGGCAGCACACCAGGGTCTGTATGTGGGTCCAGGCTCACATTCAGCGGACGCATTAATTAGAGCTGCTATTAAATATTATTAGCTGGATTTTTCAAACCATCAAACTCTCTGAACTTCATCAAATTGTCTCAGATAAAAGCCTAGAAGCTAAAATTTGGGGTTTTCTAATATTTACGGGTCGCAAAATCGACCCGGCGCTATCGAACCTGCAGCCTTTAGCAGAGCACTCGCCGGTTTTCAGCCAGCCAGCAGGGGGCAGCTAGCATGTCTGGAAGTCCCTACAACATGGACCAAGGGCTGGTCCGTCTCGGGCCGAAGCGCGACACGCTACAGCTGTGACCCCAGCAATGACTGAGCTTCATTCAGGTTTAGCTCCTCCCACTCAGCCCATGTAAACATTAGCAGCATTAGCAACATTAGCAGCATTAGCAACATTAGCAGCATTAGCAATGAGCGCCCCGAACACCACGGCAGGACAGGCGTTTTAGCTTTCACTCTGAAAGTATCTTGTGTTTCTGCTTTGTTTGTATTGGTGACTTTTATTTTGACACAGCGTGGCTGGAGCCACATCAACCACCCTTTGCATTGGCTCTTTTTGCCGATGGGCGGGGCTTGATCTGTGAACAGGTGCCATGCTGAGCACTACAAGCGGTACGTTATTTAGATCATGGCAAAATAAAAGTCACTAATCAGGCGAACAGGCCATGTCAAAATAAAAGTCACTAATACTAATGAAGTCAAAAAACTGTATTAGTATCTATAAGACTAATACAAACGGACAGACCATGGCAAAATAAAAGTCACTAATTCAGGCGAACAGATCATGTAAACATGAAAGTCAATTATACAAACGAATATACAGACAGTTTCAAAATAAAAGTCAGTAATACAAACAAACAGACCATGTCAAAATAAAAGTCACTAATACTAATGAAGCAGTAACTCTTCTAAAAAAACGGTCTCTTTCTTTTTTTATTTTTCCTGATCTATAATACTAATACAAATGGACAGACCATGCCAAAATAAAAGTCACTAATACAAGCCAATAAACACTGTTTCAAAACAAAAGTCTCCACTACAAACAAACAGACCATGCCAAAATATAAGTCACTAATACAAGTGAACAGTTTCAAAATAAAAGGTCACTAAAACAAGCGAACAAACAGACCCTGTCAAAATAAAAGTCACCAATACAAACAAAGCAGTAACACAAAATACTTTCTCTGCATCTTCCTTTCTTTCCTATTTGCTGATCTAAAAAAATGATGTGATCCGGGACTCTGAGTCTTGTGATCCATTACAGCACAACACACACATTAATACCTTTCAAAACATCAAGCTAACATTTCATCACCATCATCACTAAATACAGAGCGTTCACATTAGCTTCAGCTGTGTTCACTTCTCACCCAAACAAAGAGCTCAGGATACATCTAAAACACCCGTTACTCAACGTAACTCTCTCAGATTCTCTCAGAGTCTTTATCCTCTGAAAGCTGTGTAGGTGGAGCATCCGTTCTGTCCTGTGGGGTGTGATGCTGATAACCAGCTAAAATAGCACTAGCACCGAAATTAGCACCATTCACTGCTTTAGTTAAGTGGAAATTGGAAGCATTTAGCATCTGTTGCTAAAGGGATTCACTGAAGCACAATTAGCATCACTCTGCTGTTCTGGTTGGAACCTTAATACACATATATCACAAAAACGTACTTAACATATCTTAATTTTTACCATTTTTACACAATGTGAATGACAGCTGCTTTAAATCATATATATTTATATATGTATATATATATATATATATATATATATATATATATATACATATAAAATAAATGCTCCAAAATTATTTGGAATACATTATTTTTACTTTGACTTCCATTAAATCCACCAAATGTTAATATGACATTTCTAGCATCATATTAAAGATTTGTATGTATGTATGTATATATATATATATATATATATATATATATATATATATATCTCAACATATATGTTTTTGATTTATATATATATATATATATATATATATATTGTTTAAAATACCTCTCATATATCCTGTTTTATGATATAGATGATGCTCCTACATAAATTACATAATTTCTGTTGTTGGACACTTTATTACATAGATGTGGAACAGAAATTTGACAAAATTACAATTTTAAAATACTATGGAAAGTCAAGACGGATGCAGATATTTCTCACATACGTCCATCCATGCTGAAACCTGCATATTTATAACATGTAGAAATTCTGCATTTCACTAAATCACACTAAAATACAACACAGCAGCCCAACTAATGTCAACTACCCAGTGATCTTAAGGGATCTGACACGTCTGAATGTTGCCCCTGACTCAGAATCTCACCTGTATGTGTTTGTACAGTAGTTCCATATGATCTGAAAACTGCATTTAGCGAATACTTCAATAAATCAGGGCAGAAACACACTGAGAGGTCGCCGTTCGGACTGGAAACAGTGCTCAGGTCAGATTGAAAATGTCGCAATGCATTAAAGGGAAGAAACAACCCAGGTCTGATCCATGCCAGAGCGCGATCGCCCCACTGACTGAGGTTAAAATACCTCTGGCAGCTTTGAGCGAGGCCCACAGTGCGCTCCCTCGCTCCTCCCCACTCCTCTCTTTCCCTCTCCTCTACTGCAGGGGACTAATTGCGGCACTAACGGACTGAATCGATGAGAAACGGGGGCAGGACAGCGCGCTGCCAGCACAGGGGAATTCAAACTCTTCCAAAATCCCCCACAGACAGCACTGCGGAGAGCTGGCAAACTCACTCCGAGCGGGGTCCGTCCCAACTCCCTACTGCCGTACTGCCGTACTGTCAGGAATCTCAGACTTCTTTCATCTGCCAGACTGAGGAGCCACCACTAATAAAGAAGCCGGCCGGCCCCTGTCAAGAAATCACGAATACGGCTCGGGCTCTGTATCTGAACCATTTCTGATGTTCATTTTCTGGGGATAATGAACCGCAACTTGGCTAATTAGCTTATGAGTTCACTTCATGATAAACATCTGCCCCGCAGTTAGAGGACACAGCGCAGACCCTCAGCTTAGCTCAGCTGAAACCGGTCAAGAAATATAAGGATATTCATTCATCCGATTAGCAGTTCTTTGCACTGAGACTGTAAATAAGAACAACATGGTGCTTTCCCCTGAAGCAGGCAGAGCTACAAGATATTAAAAACCTGGGACGGACTCAAATATGCTTCCCATACGAAATGTGGCCTGTGTGAAGATTAAGGCTCGTTACTGATGTAATATCCAGTGTGTTAAATTCAGAAAATGAATACAAAAAAACTATGTCTACGAAATGCCATATATATGTCATATTTCACTTTATTTACTGTAGAGGATTTTGTCACTTATTTATACTTGGTGTACTAAGTGTATACACCTTACACCTATGCAAATTAATTAAAATCATTGATCTTAGCTAAAAGTATGTTTTCTAAAAAGTAATAAATACAATTTATTGTATTACTACAATTTAGTAATAAATAGAAGTTAATACAGTTAAAAAAGTAAGCATATATATACATATATGTATATGAATGTGTTTGTGTACACACACACATATTTATACATATATGTACTTATTTTTTTAACTAGTTGATCTTTTGATTGTTTGTAAATATATATATATATAGTATGTTTATGTATAATGTTTTATTAAGCTATTATTTAAATAAATACAATTAGTAATAAATAGTAAGTTGATTTTCCTCTGCTTTCTTAAAATTAGTAGTTGTATATATATATATATATATATATGTAAAACAATCAAAAGATCAACTACTTTTATGAAAGGACAAAAACAATGTACTTTTTAACTGTATTAACTTCTATTTATTACTAATTGTATTTAGTTTATTACTTTATACACTAGCTTTATAAAACTTACATAAACAGACGTACTATATATATATATAAATAATCGCTATTAACTTTAATGCAAACTTTACAGGAGAAGGAAAAAAACTTATTAACTTTCAATGGAAGTCAATGTAAAAAACATTTTTGGAGCATTTCTATTGGTCCATTCACCATTAGATTTTGGCACAATGTATCACACAACTACCAGATTCACATTATGTCAAAAAGTGAAAAATAGCAGAAAAAAAGACACCCACTGTTTTTGTATATGTATTAAATATTTACTATAATCACACATGAATATTTTTATTATTATTAAATGAAATGATCACCAGTCACCAAAAGCTCAAAGGTCAAAGGCCTACGATTTAACCCCACATTAAGTATTAGGTATTATATACAGAATGCCTCCATAACGAGCCGCTCGTTACTGAAACGCAAGCCAGACTAAAGCTTAGTCACCCAAACCCAAACACAGCGCAGGCAGAAGCGTCCAGGCCTCCAGCTCCTCCACCCCTCCACCCCTCCACCCCTCCACTAATCTAACCAGTCAAACTCACCACAAACCAACTGACTCTAAAAACCTCCACCTTACAACTGCAGCGCCTCACTTTTACTGCTGTGCGTCGGTGCAGAGTTCAAATACGGCTGGAAGCGCGAGCAGAGTGTGTGTGTGTGTGTGTGTGTGTGTGTGTGTGTATGTGTGTGTGTGTGAGACTATAACACACTCCTCAGGATCAAGGCCCTTCAGGTTGCCAGCGATCTGGCACACACTCCGGCCGCTTCTCTCTCTCTCTCTCTTTACCCGCCACGCTCGCACATTAGGGGCACGTCAGGAGACTCCTCCACTTTCACTGCCCACAGGCTGGCTCTTACACACACATACACACACACACACACACACACACACACACTGCCACACCGTAAACACACACCAGACCAGTCATGGCGCTACTGTTCACAGAAACACAGCACAAGCCCTGAGGCCTCCAGCCTGTAATACACAACACACACACACTAATACACAACACACACACTAATACACAACACACACACACTAATACACAACACACACACTAATACACTGTTGGTGTATTATGAGTTGTTTTTTTTGCGCTTAGTAAAATTGAAAACTCTCCAAATGCATGAAATTCTGACCACAGAAAGTCACCATATTTGGTTTATGTAACAAAGGTTAATGTGTGAATATGAAGGTCAAACCTGGACACACACACACACACACACACACACACACACACATACACACACACTGCACATTCTTATACACTCTAATAACAGATGTTTACATTTAACCAGCCTCCAGTCTCCCCGTTCTGACCCCATCTAACTTTTAATAGAGTTAAAATAACTATTATAGGATTAAAAACTGGGGAGATTTATTAGTTACAATTCAGTCAAATCATTAACATCAGACAGGTTAGTTACTAATCACTGTTTATATTTTAAACACCAAATACATGTGGAATTATGAGGGAAACAAAAGTAAAAAAACTAAAAAGTGGTTATTTGGGTATAAATTCTGTATCTGTGCTGCTTCTATACCTGAAAATTTTCAGTCTGCCTCTCAACCCCAACCCTCAAGACTGGTTAATAATAATACATTAATATTAATATTATAATTGTCATGACAAAAACTGTATCTCTAAATTGTCAACAAAAAGAAACTAGGTCAGTGTAAATAGATTTTAGTCCAAGTCAATTTGGAGCATTTCTATTGGTCAGTTCATTATGAAATGGTCAAAAAGTGAACAATTAAGGCCAAAAAGGCCAAAATTTGGATACAAAGTTTTTGGAAATATGATATATATGATAATATGGAATAACTTGCTTTAGTGGTTTCTAATGTATTTCCAGTAGCACGACTCCAGTAGTGCGACTCTCTCCGTTAAGCCCTCGAGACTAGGCTTGGAGTCCAGGCTGGGGTGAACAATGCCCTAAAAGTACACTAAACACTAAAGGCCTCTAAACAGGGAACGTCAGACCAAGTGTGTGTCACCTGCAGGGCAGCTAATCAGCCTGGTGATCGTGTCGTGACGCTAGAAACGCAGTGGAATAGCAGACTAAAGCCCGGCACAACAAACCAACGCCTGAGGTGAACTGAGAGGCAGGCCAGGTCTACTCGTGTGAAACCTGCCAGCCTGCAGGACTGAGATTTGCTTCTAAAAAGTGGAAAAAATGACATTTCAATCAGTTTTTACCAACTGCAGCCGTTTCCAATCGACATACAGCTTCGAATGTGATGGAAACACATGCCGTGCATGAGAAAGCTGCAGAAAGTGAGTACAGCCTCGCCACCTAACACCCAAACCAGCCCAAATTCAGCTCTGCCAATATACAAACAATGAACACAAGCTCACCTCAGAACTTCAGGACTGCGTTACACTCTGCAAACTCGAACCCGAGCAAGCTTTCCTGCAGCTTTCCTACAGCCTGAAAACACTGTACTGCGTTCACTGTGTTCGTATGGAGAATGCAGAGTTATTAACTGCACGTCTGAGAGCTGATGCTCTGACCTGCTCCAGACTGTTCACAGCCACATGTACGCACTTCTGCCAGCCTGGGAAGTCTCCTAATCAGGGGTAGAACTGGTGTGGTAAACTCCTAATACGGTTATTACACTGTATTCTGCGTCTGGCTGAGCGGCTCTGTATTAAAAAAAATAGGTCAGTGTTGTTCCACCAACAAAACTGAGGGAGGGGAAAAAAAAGGCCCAGAAGATTACACATTACCTCCTCTACTAGCCTGCACTGTCCTTGTGTGACACGAAAACGGAGCGAGACGACCTGCCAACTCCACACACACACACACACACACACACACACACACACTCAGGCTCAGTTACACTCAAATCAGTTTAAATACACACAGTTACACACACACACAGTAATACAGCATAACAGCAGAGCAAAACAGGCTGAAATAGGAGTATGAGGTAAAGGAAGAGGGCTGGAAAGTCTTCACTGGGTCAAAAAGCGGCAACTTCAGAGCAGCTTACTAAACATATATATATATATATATATATATATGATAATACAGCATAATACGTAAAATGGTCTGTAATGTATTTTAGGAGCATGATATTATATGATTTTATGAGTTTAGTCAAAAAAGTGCAACTTTTATTTTACATATTTACACTCAAAGCCTGATATACACAATTTTAGTTATATATGTTAATATATAATACCAAGCAAAACAGCCTGAAATGTATTTTAGAAGTAATGATATAATGGAACAGAATTAAAAGCCTGAGTTTGGTCATAAATGCCAACTTTTGTACATATTTACAGTCAAAGCCTGATAATATGCAATTTTAGTTATATATGTTAATATATAATACCAAGCAAAATAGCCTGAAATGTATTTTAGGAGTAATGATATAATGAAAGAGAGCTAAAAAAAAAAAAAGCATGCACACAAAAAGTTCCAATGTTTTACATATTTACAGTCAAAGCCTGATAATATATGATTTTATTTAAATATGTTAATATATAATACCATGCAGAACAGCCTGAAATGTATTTTAGAAGTAATGATATAATGGAACAGAGTTAAAAGCCTGAGTTTGATCACAAAAGCGCCAACTTTTGTACATATTTACAGTCAAAGCCTGATAATATATGATTGTAGTTATATATGTTAATATATAATACCATGCAGAACAGCCTGAAATGTATTTTAGAAGTAATGATATAATGGAACAGAGTTAAAAGCCTGAGTTTGATCACAAAAGCGCCAACTTTTGTACATATTTACAGTCAAAGCCTGATAATATATGATTGTAGTTATATATGTTAATATATAATAACACGCAAAACGGTTTAAAATGTAGTTTAGAAGTAAATATATAAATGAAAAAGATCTGAAAAGCGCACACAAAAAAACCCCAAAAAACTTCCAGAACAGGGCACAAATGTATTGTTATGGAGAGCTCATAATAATAATAATAATAATAATAATAATATTTGAATATATTCTAATATTTTATATTCAACAATATTGAATATCATGCAAAATGGCCTGCAGTGTACTTTCATAGTATGATATAATGGCAGAGAGTTGAAATGCTTGCACTTGGCTAAAAATGCCAACTTTAGAGCAGTTTATCAAACATAATTACAGTCAAATCTTAATAATATGCAATATTCCATATTTACACATAGAATATTCCATGTAAAACTGCTGTATTTTTTAAGTAGCATTAGTTCATTGATAAATATTGAAAAAGCTGCATTTGCCAGAAAAATAGCCAACTTTCAAGAATTGTTTCATACATTTCTACAAATAAATCATATAATATACAACATTAGATACGTGCATATATGTTATAACATAGAATAACAAGATAATACTGTTAAAAAGGTCTGAAATGTATTTTAGTAATTTGAGCTTATGAAAAAAGAAGACATGCCTGCACTTGAGACTTCTGCAACTTTAGAGCAGTTAATCAAACCTATTTACAGTTCAATAATAATAATATGCAGTTTTACATATTTAATAACACGCAAAATGTCCTGTAATGTATTTTCAGCAGCATGTGTTAATTAATATGTAGTGAAAAGCCTGTATGTGCCTCAAAAACAAGCAACTTTAGAGCAGTTTATCCAACATATTTCCAGTCTAACTGTATAATTAATACGCAATATTATATATAATGTAATAAAATGATTTGCACAACAGCCTGTAACACATTTTCAGCAGCATGAAAGCAGATAATGGAGTTAAAAAAAAGCAAAAGCATGCACTCTGTCCAAAAAATAAAAAAAGAGGCCAACTTCAGAACTACAGATTAATTATTGTACTATGTTATATGTTATATATTTATATATAATATTATATATGTTTATGTATATATATATATATAACATCCGAAACCAGTTCGTAATGCGTTTAAGTCGTATGAGTTAATGGAGGAAAGTTGAGAACCCTGCACACGGTCCAAAAAGTTTGAGCTTTGCTTTGGAAACGTGTCGCTTGTTGCTCTTTTCAGGTTTTGGCTTTTTTTTTTAATATGTCCAGCATACGTCTCAAATTTACCCGCGCTCTCGTTTAACGTTAAATACAGTTGAAAAGTGGCTTGTTTGGCTTTTCCCAGCTTGTTTACAAGTTTGGAGGAGTTTACAACAACACAGCACACCTTCCCCTGTCAACACAGGCAGACGGTGACCCAGTAAAGCTGCAGACGCAGAAGAAGCTCTGGCAGAAGTTCCAGCAGAGCCGCAGTCAGTCCGAGCTGGAGCACCACAGCACTACCCCAGTTCCAGCAGCCCAGCAGCCCAGCAGCCCAGCGGCCCAGCAGCCCAGCAGCCCAGCAGCCCAGCTCAGGACTCTGGGGCACGTCTCCAACTCAGCCTCTGCACTTTTCCTAGCTCGCCCTTTTCTAAGCTGCACTGCCTGCGTGACCGATAAACAAACAAACAAACAAACAAACAAACAAACAAGCAAAGCTGTTTACCTGAGTCAGACAGAGAGGAGAATACATCATTGTTGCACAAAAATAATGGAGCGTGTCTTGAAGAGCAGAGAGCGAGCGATCAGTCAGTGGAGCATTTTTCACAGTTAATCATCATCATCACCATCATCATCATCATCACCGCCTTCATCACCACCATCATCATCATCACCATCCTCCTCCTCCTCCTCCTCCTCTTCTTCTTGCTCTCCAGCAGAAACAGCAGCAGAAGCTTCAGGGGTTCCAGTAGCTTCAGGACACCCCCCTCTCTCTCCCTCTCTCTCTCTCTCTCTTTCTGTAGGTCTCTCCTCCCCCCTATTCGCTCTCTCTCACTTCCACTCGGCGCGAGCGGTGAGAAAAACGACGGGAAAGAAGTGAGCGCGTGCAGGCGGGCCGAGGAGCAGCGAGAGCGCGCCGAGAGCGCGCACTTCCATTTAGGAAATGGAGGGAGGGTGGAGGAGGAGGAGGAGGAGGAAGAGGGGGAGGAGGAGAAATCAAAGAAGAAGAAATGAAGAAGAGGGAGGAATGAAATGACGTCTCAGAAAAAAAAAAAAAAAAAAAAAACGGCGCGCGCAAGAAGAAGTTAAGGAAGCAGGAACTCTCGCTTCATCCGCGCTCTCGTGCGCGTTCACGAAGCCGCCCCGTCCGCGCTCCGCTGTAGTCCGGTTTCAAACACGCGCCCAAGTGCAGCAATACAGCGGCGCGCGCTCTCCCCCTCTCTCTCTCTCTCTCTCTCTCTCTCTCTCTCTCTCTCTCTCTCTCTCCCTCGCTCGCTCACTCTCTCTCTCCGTGCTGACATACAAGCGAGCGCCGGACGTTGCGTCACCCACAGCGCCCATTCAGGCCAAATTATATCAGCCACGAGCTGCATTAACTCTTACACTCTCAGTACTGAATTAACCCTTATAGTACTGAATTAACCCTTACAGTACTGAATTAACCCTAATAGTACTGAATTAACCCTTATAGTACTGAATTAACCCTTATACTACTGAATTAACCCTAATAGTGCTGAATTAACCCTAACAGTACTGAATTAACCCTTATAGTACTGAATTAACCCTAACAGTACTGAATTAACCCTAATAGTACTGAATTAACCCTACCAGTACTGAATTAACCCTTATAGTACTGAATTAACCTTTATAGTACTGAATTAACCCTAACAGTACTGAATTACCCTAACAGTACTGAATTAACCCTAATAGTGCTGAATTACCCTAACAGTACTGAATTAACCCTAACAGTACTGAATTAACCCTTATAGTACTGAATTAACCCTAACAGTACTGAATTAACCCTAAAAGTACTGAATTAACCCTTATAGTACTGAATTAACCCTAACAGTACTGAATTAACCCTAACAGTACTGAATTAACCCTTATAGTACTGAATTAACCCTAATAGTACTGAATTAACCCTAACAGTACTGAATTAACCCTAATAGTGCTGAATTAACCCTAATAGTGCTGATTTAACCCTAATAGTACTGAATTAACCCTAACAGTACTGATTTACCCCAAAAAGTGCTGATTTAACCCTAATAGTACTGAATTAACCCTAATAGTACTGAATTAACCCTAATAGTACTGATTTAACCCTTATAGTGCTGAATTAACCCTAACAGTACTGAATTAGGTCTCACAGTACTGAATTAACTCTCACAGTGCTGAATTAACTCTCACACTGCTGAATTAACTCTCTCAGTACTGAATTAACTCTCACAGTGCTGAATTAACTCTCACAGAACTGAATTAACTCTCACAGTACTGAATTAACTCTCACAGTACTGAATTAACTCTCACAGTGCTGAATGCACTCTCAAAGAGCTGAATTAACTCTCACAGTACTGAATTAACTCTCACAGTACTGAATTAAATCCCACAGTGCTGAATTCACTCTCTCAGTGCTGAATTAACTCTCACAGAACTTAATTAACTCTCACAGTACTGAACTAACTCTCACAGTACTGAATTAACTCTCACAGTGCTGAATTAACTCTCACAGAGCTGAATTAACTCTCTCAGTACTGAATTAACTCTCACAGTACTGAATTAACTATCTGAGTACTGAATTAACTGAATTAACTCTCACAGAGCTGAATTAACTCTCAGTACTGAATTACTCTCACAGTACTGAATTAACTCAGAGCTGAATTAACTCTCTCAGTACTGAATTAACTCACAGTACTGAATTACTCTCTCAGTACTGCATTAACTCTCACAGTGCTGAATTAACTCTCTCCATACTGAATTAACTCTCACAGTGCTGAATTAACTCTCACAGTACTGAATTACTCTCACAGAGCGGAATTACTCTCACAGTGCTGAATTAAATTTGATAGTACTGAATTTACTCTCACAGAGCTGAATTAACTCTTAGTACTGAATTAACTTGTACAGAGCTGAATTAACTCTCTTAGTACTGAATTAACTCTCACAGAGCAAAATTAACTCTCACAGTACTGAATTAACTCTCACAGAGCTGAATTAACTCTTACAGTGCTAAATTAAGTCTCACAGAGCTGAATTAAGTCTCACAGTACTTTATTAACTCTCACAGAGCTGAATTAAGTCTCACAGTACTGAATTAACCCACACAGTACTTTATTAACTCTCACAGTGCTGAATTAACTCTCACAGTGCTGAATTAACTCTCACAGTACTGAATTAACCCACACAGTACTGAATTAACCCACACAGTACTTTAACTCTCACAGTACTGAATTAACCCACACAGTACTTTATTAATTCTCACAGTACTGAATTAACCCACACAGTACTTTATTAACTCTCACAGTACTGAATTAACCCACACAGTACTTTATTAATTCTCACAGTACTGAATTAACCCACACAGTACTTTATTAATTCTCACAGTACTGAATTAACCCACACAGTACTTTATTAACTCTCACAGTGCTGAATTTAAATCTCACAGTACTGAATTAACCCACACAGTACTGAATTAACCCACACAGTACTTTATTAACTCTCACAGTACTGAATTAACCCACACAGTACTTTAACTCTCACAGTACTGAATTAACCCACAAAGTACTTTATTAATTCTCACAGTACTGAATTAACCCACACAGTACTTTATTAACTCTCACAGTGCTGAATTAACTCTCACAGTGCTGAATTAACTCTCACAGTACTGAATTAACCCACACAGTACTTTAACTCTCACAGTGCTGAATTAACCCACACAGTACTTTATTAATTCTCACAGTACTGAATTAACCCACACAGTACTTTATTAATTCTCACAGAACTGAATTAACCCACACAGTACTTTATTAACTCTCACAGTGCTGAATTAACTCTCACAGTGCTGAATTAACTCTCACAGTACTGAATTAACCCACACAGTACTTTAACTCTCACAGTGCTGAATTAACCCACACAGTACTTTATTAATTCTCACAGTACTGAATTAACCCACACAGTACTTTATTAATTCTCACAGTACTGAATTAACCCACACAGTACTGAATTAACCCACACAGTACTTTAACTCTCACAGTGCTGAATTAACTCTCACAGTACTGAATTAACCCACACAGTACTGAATTAACCCACACAGTACTTTATTAACTCTCACAGTACTGAATTAACCCACACAGTACTCTTAGTGTTGCATTAATACTTACAATGCTGAACTGCTTTAACTCTTCTAATGATGTATTAACCCTTAGTGTGAATGAACTCTGAACAGTGATGAATTACGCGCTACAGAAATGAATGAACTCTTACACGGCACTGCATTAACCCTTAGTATTCTGGGTTCACTTTCACAGCTTTAATGCTTAATCATCTTTTGCAGTGTTGAATTAACTCACAGTTTTGGTTTAACTATTACAAAGTCCTACATTAACTATTACAGTGTTATATTAACCGCTACAGTGCTGAATGAACTCTCATAGGGCTGGAATAACAGTTAACTCTGCTGAATACAGCTGGTTACAGGGTTAAATTGCCATTAAAAGTTTAAGTGTTGTGCAGTGTTGGATGAACTCTCAGTGCTGCAGAATCAATTTTACAGTGAATGATGTTTCGAAGTCTTGCACTAATTTATATAGGGAAGTTTTTCCTGACTGGGATTAAGCCTAGTCTTGGACTGAACAGCATTTTGAATGGAGTTCTTCCACTAACGGCGAATTCCCTGCATGTACAACCAGTCTATATTGTCCCCCATATCCTGCACTGTTCTTGCACCAAAGTGTCCAATTAACTCCCACAGAGCTCATTTATCAGCAATGGACTGGCGCCCTATGCTGGGAGTCCCCGCCTTGCACCCTATGCAGCTCACACATGAGCCCGTCCATAATGAACGACCAGAGCGCTCATCTGTGTCCAGCTGGACTTTAATAAACACTGTAGTGAGTGTAGGTGGTGATTGAACACAAACTAAACCGCAATGAGTTAACACATCGACCAGACTGTCCTCCAACGACACCAGTGCAGAAAGTTTTCCAACTTTTATAGGCTGCTTGGCAACAGCGGCTCCAGCTAAATCCAATGGGACAGGCTCTCCAAGACCCGTCGCTAAGCATCGTGAACAGTTCATGAACTTGAATTATTTATCCACACAAAAAAATGTCAATGGGCTACACTCGGTGAGGTGACTTCATCCAACCCGGCAAGAGCGTAGCAGCACAGCGGTGAAATGAAAAGGCTCAAAAAAGAAGCTAATGGTGTTTTAATATGAGTAATCTGTTTCGGAATCCATGTTCGGATTCAAGGTGGAACTTTTCCGAGTTCACATGGGGGGGAGAAACTGGCCTAGCGGCGAATATGAGGTAACAAAGTAGAAAAACACCTGCTCAGCAGTCAGAGCTAATACTTCATTTAAATTTATACCCCTGCACTAGAGTGCAGACCATGCTGCCTCTTTTACCCAAGTACTCAAGCGTCATGAAGGATTAGGGCTATTCAGGGTTTTATAGCTTGTGAAAAACTGAAATTCCTTCTGTTTGCATGTAAACAAACTGTAATAGATGAAGCTATTATGATTACAACTTTTTTTTTTTCTTGTGATCTCAAGATAATTAGCTTACAAACTTATATTATATATAAACTTGAAATAACATGAGAAACTATATTTGTTATCACCACTAATTAAACTGTTTGCTTGAGAACATTAGAAAAATACTTAATTTAATAAATTTAATCACAAGAAAATTAGCTGGAATTACAAAATAATATAATAATATATATGAATATTACTGAAATATATTCTGGATTTCTATAAATTTCCCACCTCAGCCAAAGAGATCTGGCCATTATCAGCTTCGTATCTCCAACGCAAAACTATAAACATGAAACACCAAACATCCCTCTTGGCTGACTTGAATATATTTGGGATAAGGGGGAAATTTATTATGTGTCCATTTATTTATTTTTTACATTCCTAAAAAAAGCAATGTAAAAAAAAGGTTTTCAGTTAGAAAAAAGTTTTTTCCTATAACAGCTATCAGCCCTGTCATGACTAACGTGAAAAATCTACAGTTTCCTTAGAAGTCCAGAAAGGCCAGGAGTTAATTAGATGCTATTTTTCTGCGCCGGTACATGTCTGATCTCAAGACAACATGCTGATTTACTTGGAAAATAAATGTTTTCACAAGAAACCTTATATTTGTTTTAGCAAAAGTGAAATAAAAAATAATAATCATGATAAACTTCAACTTTTTCCATGTCACGTAAGTCACGGAGTCACGTAAGGCCTACATAAGCTTCACAGCTCCATCACAAAAACCAAAGATACAAATACAGAAGAAACACCATCTCATCTCATCCGGTCCCGCTGCCTGAGAAAAATCCAGAAGATCTGGTTGGACTGTAGCCACCAAGCACACGGCCTGTTCACCTTACTGCCATCAGGCAGGAGGTACCGCAGCATCCAGGCCAGAACAAACCGGCTAATGAACAGTTTCCACCCACAAGCCATCAGGTTCCTGAACAGGCTGTGAACCTTTTACCAACACCACTGCACTCGGACACTTTATTATTAATACTATATATATATATATATATATATATACACACACATATCACTGCTATGGACAACATCACTAAGTCACTTTATACAGGAACAGGAATAGACATAAACATACATATCTATATTTATATAACTGTCTCATAAATGTACATATCAGGAATTTCTACAAATCGCTTCTGTCTTTGTATATTCTGCATTTCGTGTATATTTTGTATTTATTTAATATAATTTCATATCACTTTTACATTTAAATGTTAATGTTTAGATAAGATAAGATAGTCCTTTATTAGTCCCGCAGTGGGGAAATTCCCAGTGTAACAGCAGAAAGGGATAGCAAGAAAATTTGGATAAATAATTTACACTATATACACAATACAAATAAGAATTAAAAGAGCAATAACAATACTATTTACAGCAATGTATATAGTATGTATATAGTTGTGTCCTCCTGTAGAGCATCAACCTGAGCCTCACCACAAGCATTTCAATGCACGGAAGTCAAATAAACCTGAAACTTGAATCTAATTGAACACATTTGTAATAAACTTACATATTTTTTTATTTAAACATTTTTTCAACCAATGCAGTCCTTCTTAAACTACTCTATAATAACACACAGCACATGGGCTTCAACAGAGAAGCCCCCTCTCAGCCTGAAGCCTGGAGCTGTGAAGCCCATTCATTTATAGCTGAGCTGGGGAAGAGGAAGACAGACACTTCCTGAATGTACACCCACTGAAAATGTCCTCGCAGAGTTAAAGCTGATTTTAGAGTTTGCTAAAGACCTAAAGCTGCTTTCCAGGCCACTGCCAGCGAAAGTACCCGTGTTTAGAAATAGCAGCCTGTGTGTGGAAGTGTGCGGCCGGGCGCTCGCCTGCTGTCCTCCTGCAATGCTAGCTAGTCAGAGTTCCTCCACACGGCCCTGTTTGCTAACATAAACATTAACACTTTTTAAGTTATTGCAGATCATCTACATGCTTTATTCGCCACCTCGATGCGTTATTGTCACTCAAACATTAAAAGCAGACGAATAAAACTGCAAGTGTGTGTGTGTGTGTGTGTATATACGTGTGTGTGTATGTGTGCGCGCGCGCGCTTGAGCTTGAGCCTGAGCCTGAGAAGCACCGCAGCTAGCTCCGGGCTGCTGGAGGCTACCGCGGTGTGGCTGAAGCTGCACGCCGGCGAGGGGGCGCCTCTGTCGGCGTGGTGCTTCAAATTCATGCCGGCGAGCCTGCGGCCATTTTTTTGCCGTGAGCTAAAGCTTAGCTAGAGCTTTTTTATTTGTAGCTTTAACGCTGAACGCTTGCACGGTTTTAGCATATATCTGCTATTTTCTGTTTGTTTGTTTGTTTGTTTGTTTGTTTGTGCATTTCGTTGTTTGCTCCTCGTGCGGAACTTCCACGACGGGACAGCGGTAATGAGCCTGGCACAGCAAGGCGCCTTATCACGCGCGCAGGCAGAGAAACACTGCAAACTTAAGGACACGAGTGGCTTAAAAGAGCGAAATGTCCTGAATGCACGTCTTCCAGCTCGACTTTTTGCATGCATATCCATGCACACACACTCACACACATATATGCACACGCACATATGCACACACACATATACACACACATATATACACACACACACACACCGTGCGTAATCTGCCCTGCGCCTTTTTGGGTGTCCGTGCTGGAAGACGGAGCAAATAAATGATGAAATTGATTTGTTAAACGTACCATTTCCAAGCCAAACTTGCCAGCACCCCTCCTCCCTCCTCCGCCTCCTCCTTTCCCCTCCTTCTCCTCCTCTAAAAGTTGTAGCTTGGAGGCGTTTTTGTGTTTCTGTTATTTTGGCAGCTCTGCAGTTCAACGCCTGGTCATCTCTGGCTGCTGCAGCTGCAGCTGTTGTTGTTGTTGTTGTTGTTGTTTTTGTTTATTGCTCCATATGCATGCTCCTCGTGCATGTAATCCACTCTGGTCCTTTGGTTGGATGCAGACACCCCCCACCACCACCACCACCTGCACACTCCCACCACCCCCCACCCCCCAAAACAACCCCTTTCTTGGGACAAGTGACCAAAAGCAGAATGCAGAAGGGTCCCAGGCGACGTAATCCGAGCAGAAATGCCCCCCTCGCGAGCTACAAAGGGTAAGGTGCAGCTTTGAGCTTTGGCAGGAACTGTTAGGTGCACAGCGGTGCCATTAGGGGTCGTTTAGGAGGGGAGGGGGGTGTTCTGGCTCTCTCAGCCGGCTGTGCTCGTCCCTCTCTCGGGCTATTATAAGGCTGGACGTCCGGGCTCATGGCTCGTGCAGCATTTGGGCTGTGTGCTCAGCAGAATCGCCGTCTCTCTCTCTCTCTCTCAGTGTCTCTAGGTCTCTCTCTCTCTCTCTTTTCTCCTGTCTATTTTACGCATGGACGGCAGGAGAGGCAGCCTGGAGATCTAACAGCAGCGATGAAGAAGAGGAGGAGGAGGAGGAGGGATGAAAACAACGGCGGTGGCTGGCCGGTGTGTGTGTGCGTGAGCGCGCCCGAGCGCGCGCCAGCCAGCCAGCGTGTACGCAGTCTAATAGCACTGCGTTTTATGGCGTAGTTATTTTATAGATTTATATATATTTTTTTGAAGTGATGCATGCAAATTTACTTCATTCCAACGTAGAGCTAATTTGCATATGAATACAATGCAGTGCACCTGTAGGAGTTTATATCTTCTAAAATTGCAGAAATTTCAGAATTAGAATAAATACACAATAAAACATTAACATTTGTGTTAGCTGAAGCAGTCCCACTGCTCTCCTGGAGGAATCCATGTGTATTTGGGTTTATTCTGATGATATATAGAGTTAATTACAGGTAGACACTCTCACTGACCACTGACTTTATGGTTGTTACGTCTGATCTGGCATATTTGTGCTGCGAGCTCCCAGGTGTTTTACTGTACAGTGTTGAGGTCTGTGTCTCCTCAGCTGTAATAACTTTGCGTCACCTAAACATTCATGTCTCATAGTTACTGAAAAATGGATACACTGTTAAAACTAATTTGTCTGTTCGACCGAAATAAACAAGCGTCATGTGGTGACAAGCAAATACTCTAAAAGAACCATTATTTACTTCAAATTATCCCCTTTTTGTTTATTGAAAGTCATAATAAATACTGAATAATCCTCATTTCTATTTTATTTTGGGGCATCCATTCAGCCTTCTCCATGTTTATAGAATATTTTGCATATTATAAAACTATATTGTACAAAATGATGTAGAGATTAGACTGTAATAACATTGAGGTGAGCTGCCTGTCCGGCCTGTAGCGTAAAGGATGGGAATTTCTCTTCCTAGCTCTAACATAAGAAATCTCGCTCGTTTATTTACTCAATAAATTATTAAAATATTATTTTGATTATAACATTCATCTTCAGCTGAGCTACATTCTTTCTTTCTTTTTTTTTTTGGTTTTATGGTTTGGGAAAAAGCTCCAAACCGATCCTTTAAAGATTTCTAATAGCAGTGTAAACAGTGTTCCTGATTGTTTATTATTTTAACTAATGAAAGCTTTCGTTCGTCCAGCAGAACTTGGCTGGACTTTCTCTTGGAAACCTGCGTGAAAACTGCTTTTGTGATTTAACGCATATTTATTTTGCTACATCTCCACGTCCCAAGAAGTGAATACCTTTAAATGACCATAATGACTGCAGTTAACATAGTTTGAGCAAGCAGCACTGAACCGTCCCCGACAGAGCAGGGAAGCAGCTTCACCTGGGATGTTTACATTGGCCACCTGCAGCTGCAGTACATGAGCCATTAGGGAGCGTAATCAGGGGAAGCCGGGGCCGCAGTTCACTAGAATAAACAGCCAGCTCTGGGACAATCGTTATTCCTCCTCATTTAAAGCTCTGAATCATCTACATTTCAGATTAAATAAATATATTTCGGAGGTTTATGTGAAATAAGATAAGATAGGCTGGGTTTGGCCTTTTGAGATATTTCTGAACTGATTTCAGGATTGTTGTTTTTTTTGTTTGAAAACTGAAACACCAGCAATCTTCCTCAGGTTGATTTATTTAACCTGTTAAACCCGTGACTCGCAGTCCTGCAGGATCACTGACCTGAGCAATGCAGCGTTTTCTCTGCCTGAACACAGACAGTTTACCTCAGAGAGGACTTGTTCATTAGTTCATTAGTAGTATCAGGTTTATTCTGAATAATTCATAGTGGATATTTAATACTCAATACTAGATACTGAAGAATTCATAGTGGAAATGAAATACTTCATAGTAGATACTGAATAATAATATAGTATCATAGTAAACTCTAAATAATTCATAGTGGATATTGAATGTTTTATAGTAGATAGTGAATAATTTATAGTGGATAATCAATACATCATAGTAGATACTAAATAATTCATAGTGATTTTTTTATATTTAATAGCAGACACAGAATAATTCATAGTGGATATTTAATGTTTAATAGTACATACTGATTAATTCATAGTAGATATTAAATACTTTATAGTAGATACTGAAGAATTTATAGTGGATATTAAATTCTCAGTAGTAGATACTGAATAATTCATAGTAGATATTAAATACTTTATGGTAGATACTGACGAATTCATAGTAGATACCAAATAATACATACTGGATTCTAAATGATAATTAATATTAAATACTGAAGAATTCATAGTGGATATTAAATACTCCATAGTAGATACTGAATAATAATATAGTATCATAGTAAATTCTAAATAATTCATTGTGGATATTTAATATTTAATAGTAGATACTGACTAATTCATAGTAGATATTTAATAGTAGATACTGAATAATTCATAGTGGATATTAAATACTCCATAGTAGATAATAAATAATTCATAGTGGATATTTAATAGTAGATAGTGATTAATTCATAGTGGATGTTTCATATTTAATAGTAGATACTGAATGATGTATAATGGATATTAAATACTTCATAGTAGAAACTGAATAATTCATAGTCAATATTGAATACTTCATAGTAGATACTGAATCATTAATAGTGGATATTAAATACTTCATAGTAGATACTGAATAATTCATAGTGGACATTAAATACTTCATAGTAGATACTGAATAATTCATAGTAGATACTGAATAATTTATAGTGGATACTGAATAATTCATAGTAGATACTGAATAATTCATAGTGGATATTAAATACTTCATAGTAGATACTGAATAATAATATAGTATCATAGTAAATTCTAAATAATTCATTGTGGATATTTAATATTTAATAGTAGATACTGACTAATTCATAGTAGATATTTAATAGTAGATACTGAATAATTCATAGTGGATATTAAATACTCCATAGTAGATAATAAATAATTCATAGTGGATATTTAATAGTAGATAGTGATTAATTCATAGTGGATGTTTCATATTTAATAGTAGAAACTGAATAATTCATAGTCAATATTGAATATTTCATAGTAGATACTGAATAATTCATAGAGGATACTGAATGTTTTATAGCAGTTACTGAGCAATTCATACTGCATATTGAATAATAATTCATAGCCAATACTGAAACATTCTTAGTGAGTATTCAGTAATACATACTGGATACTGAAAAATAACTGAAAAACAATTTTAAAATTCTAGTCTTGGTTACTAAATACTTTAAAGTAGATACTGCGTAATACATAGTAGTTACTGAAAAATCAGTTGTTGTGGATACTGAATATTTTATATTGAAAACAGAACAATTTATAATAGATACTAAAATTTGAACTTATGAGTTAAGGCTGCTCTACACACGTCTGGTCAGAGCTGAGCTGGCCCGCGCGGGGCAGAGTGCACTGCCAGGGCACGTTCCGCAGGCCGCAGGGGCGCTGCAGCACTGCAGCCAGGATAATCTGGGCCCACTAGAGTAAACTGCCCTGGCACGCCATCCTGGCCAAACATAGTCAGAACGAAACCCAGCAGAGAGACGCCATCACACACTCCAGCACAGATTACACACTTTTTAAAAGGGGAAAAGATCTCCTTTCCAGCAGCAAACGCCAGCAGCTGATCTCTGCAAGAGCTCAGGAGTTCAGTTCAGAGTGCTGTCGCCTTATTAAGAGCCAGACAGTCAAATTCAGCACTGGCCTGCCACACGTAGCAGACAGTGCTTTACTTACTTTACAGTTGATGAGAACGTGTTACAACATCATCACAAAGACACACAGTGGAACCGTGTTGGAACAAAGACTTCGCTTTACAGGAGAAGATAAAAACCTTCAGTGAAAGAAGAGTTTATTAGAAGCAAGATTGGAACAGTTCTACTGGTAGTTACACATAATATGAAGTATATAGAGCAAGGAATTTACTAAAGGACACAAATAAGTTTATATAGAAAAACAGACAAATTGTGCTAATATAAAGATCTATATACAATTTGTTAATATTTTATACTAGATATTAAATACTTCATAGTAGATACTGATTAATTCATAGTGGATATTAAAAACTTCATAGTAGATACTGAATAATTCATAGTAGATACTGAATCATTAATAGTGGATATTAAATACTTCATAGTAGATACTGAATAATTCATAGTGGATATTAAATACTTCATAGTAGATACTGAATAATTCATAGTGTACATTAAATACTTCATAGTAGATACTGAATAGTTCATAGTAGATACTGAATAATTTATAGTGGATACTGAATAATGCATAGTAGATACTGAATAATTTATAGTGGATACTGAATAATGCATAGTGGATACTGAATAATTCATAGTAGATATTGAATAATTTATAGTGGATACTGAATAATTCATAGTAGATACTGAATAATTCATAGTGGATATTAAATACTTCATAGTAGATACTGAATCATTAATAGTGGATATTAAATACTTCATAGTAGATACTGAATAATTCATAGTAGATACTGAATAATTTATAGTGGATACTGAATAATTCATAGTAGATACTGAATAATTCATAGTGGATATTAAATACTTCATAGTAAATACTGAATAATTCATAGTGGATATTAAATACTTCATTGTAGATACTGAATAATTTATAGTGGATATTAAATACTTCATAGTAGATACTGAATAATTCATAGTAGATACTGAATAATTCATGGTGGATATTAATACTTCACAGTAGATACTGAATAATTCATAGTAGATACTGAATAATTTATAGTGGATACTGAATAATTCATGGTGGATACTGAATAATTCATAGTAAACACTGACTAATTTATAGTAGATACTGAATAATTAATAGAGGATACTAAATATTTTATAGCAGTTACTGAGTAATAAAGATAAAAAACCTAAACCTACAGTGAAAGAACAGTTTATTAGAGGCAGTTTTGGAGCGGTTCTACTGATAGTTACACACAATATGTATAAATAAGTATATAAAGCAAGATATTTACTAAAGGACACAACACAATTACATTTATGTAGAAAAACAGAAAATTTGTGCTAATATAAAGATCTATATACAATTTGTGCTTCAATTGTTAACACTGGTCACATAATATGTATTGCTAATGAAGTCATATTCTCTACACTAAATACTTTTAATGTAAAAATGCTGTAAAAATATAAGTAAAAATTATATACACATTATAAATGTGTGTGTGTGTGTGTGTGTAAGTGAGCTGCTTGCTGATCGCTGGGCTTCATTACAAAGCCACAGCTGCCTGAATGGCTGTGAGCTGATCAGTAAAATGAATAGCTGAGTTTGTCAACACGGCTAATGAGACGACTCTTACGTAGGAAATTTCTGCCCGGTTGTTTTTAAGAAGCTCATTCTTTCTCCATTGCCTTGTCCCTATTTTCTAACTTACCATCAAATCACCATCAACACAGAGTGACCTTTGACCACACAGCCCAGTGCATCAGCACCACATGCCACCTGAGGTTTCCCGAAACGGGAAGAATTGAGGCCGAGAATGAGGAGATTTCTTGACATGTACGGTTTTAGACTATGTAAAAATAAGCCAACCAATCTGAGGAGAACCCACTGAAAACAACCCTACTCCACACCGCCTATCCAGCAATCGCCACAGTCTGCGGCCGCCCGCCTGCGTCCAAGAACATGACTCACGAATCACGAATAGGCCCAAGAATACGATGCACGAGTCATTTTCAGTTTAGGCCTTTTAACCATGAAATTAAGCTGAATTCAAAACGACTCGTGAGAGCAACTGAGGCCTCGCACTGCAAATAGGACATGGTGGAGTAATTTCAAGCTATATATATATACACAGTATATATATAAATATATATATATATATATATATATATATATATATAAAAGCTTCTGCTTTACACTGAGTTTAAGCACATCTGAAATGAGGGTTCAGTTTGGATTTGCATTCAGCCACTGATCTGGTGCCCTGAGCTGATCCTGCACAGTGTCAGTAAGTTTCCACAGAGCTCTGAGCTGCTGGCTTGCTCTCGCTTATGGTCATACGCCCTCTGCTGGTGACACACAAGCCCTGCAACTGAGCCAAATTTAGGCCTCATGGAAAAGGAACAGAATTAAAGGTTCTATAATTTTTGTTTATGTAAACATTGGTAAATATACTCTCCACTACACACAGTCCATAGGTTAAAACAGTCCTTATAAGTCTATAAGTCTATACTATCAGTAAATCACTGATATTAGAATAGGCACTATACACTATACAATAACACTCATACAGAAGGTGGTGGTGGTGGTTCTCCATCACTGTGTTCATCATTAGAACATCTCCAAAGTTCTCCTCTCTCATGGAGTCTAGTATTATTTAGAGTTCTCCTCAGATCAACACCTGGTTTGGTGGTAAATCAGGGCTTAATGATGGTAAATCAGGTGAGCTGCTGCTGCTGCTGCTGCTGCTGCTGATGGAGTTGAACACGTCCTCCACGCTGTGCTGGCTGGACTGGGGGGCGTCCAGGAGAACCCTGGAGGAACCCAGCTCTGTTCTTCAGACTAGCTCACTGACAAGATCTCACTACTTTCTTTCTTCAGAATGAGAAGCTCTTGTTCCTCCTTTTTACTGGATTTATCTTCACCTGCTTTATCTGTTCTGATGAGATCTGATGGAGCTTCTACAGTAGAAACTCTCTCACTGCTGAGAGACGGGGTCTTAAATAATGTAAGTAGGGGCCTAAAATCTCTTAAAGTCTTAAGTAAGATCATCTCCTAGTTCTGGCGTTATTACTCCTGATGAGGACAGACGCTGTTTTTTGCAGTAATGATGAGTCTGCGTTGTGTGCGTCTGTGTTTGTACAGAATGAATCAGCATTTCTGCAGTTTTGCCCGAGGGTAGACCCCAGTGAGAGCACAGCTCAGCACTATACACAGGGCCTCCAGAGGTGGGATTCAGGTTTGAGTCCCAGCTGTCCAGCATGCTGTTAATGCCAGGAGGGACAGAAGGGTGCAGCTAGGTGTCCATTAAACTGTACCAATCTAACAGGTACACACCCCAGTTACATAACCACATAAATAATGACACATTATTGACAATCAATGAAGACTGTTATGTCCAAATACTTATGGACACTTCTTCTAATGAATGCATTCAGCTACTTTAAGCTGCACCCATTACTGATACAGATGTGCAAATGCACACACACACACACACACACAGCATGTCTAGTCCCTGTAGTACTGAAGTACTGCCAATACATTAGGACTCTCTGGAGCAGATAAACATGATGAACCTATTGGCACCATGCGGCCTAATAATGCCAGGCGTGGGCTAGTAGAGGGGTATAAAGCCCCCCAGCATTGAGCTGTGGAGCAGTGGAAGAATTGTGTTCTCTGGAATGATGGTGGTGGTGGTGCTCCATCCAGTACTTATGGGATGATTTGGGGAATTAGGGATGATGAGGTGGGATGGTGATCATCATCCAACATCCTGACCTCACTAACGCTCTGCTGAATGCAATCAAATTTAACCTTAAAACTGCAGCTTTAGAGTCATGTTGATGCTCCACTGACTGTAACAGGGAGAACGCCGTCTCCAGAACATGCTGGAGCTCTCAGCTTGTCCAGAAAAGCATGTGTACAGCTGTGTCCATGAGGGGGCGCTCAAATCAGGATTGGCACTTCTACTACTACAGTAGATTAAAAGTGAAGTATACACTCCATAACTATAGGGGGAGCCCAGGAGCACAAAAAAAAAACAATTTTCACATAATGCTGCTTTAAGTGTTCGCCTGCATTCACCTGCGTTCACCTGCGTTCACCTGGGCTAGGCCTAGATAAGCTTGAGGACTGAACTACACACTCAGTGGCGATTCCTACTGAAACCTACTGGGCTGAACCTTTCTGAACCCAGAAAGTACCGCCAATAGAATAGGACTCTCTGGAGCAGATAAACCTGATGAACCTACTGGCACCATGCTGCCTTATGCCAGGCGTTGGGCTAGAGGGGTAAAAGGCCCCCCAGCATTGAGCTATGTTCTCTGAAATGATGGTGCCTAGATCTAGTACTTTTGGGATGAGCTGGGCCTAGGGCCTCGAGAGGCCTGCTTCAATAAATAAATAAATAAATAAATGCAAGGCTACAGAGATCCAGGCCAAACAGAAAGCTCAGCCAAGGCTTCACTCCTCCGCCTCACAGAAGAGCAACTTTTCTCTCTCGCCGCCATCTGAACGCACCCTAAGAGCAAATGGAGCGTAATTTTCCCATTCTGGAACGTTTGTGGTGCGTCGCGGTGCCCTTCAGGGTGAGCCGAGCCTTTCCATTAAAGCAGCTGCCTCAGTCTGACAGGAGATGTGTTATTAGATAGACATACAGCCTCTGAACGTTCCTTACTGCTCACACCCTGTGTCCTATATCACTTATGGACACAGGGTATATATATATATATAGTTAAACAACCTTTATTTTCAACTTATCTGTCTTAAAAGGAAGATATATAAATATTTGCCACCTATACATCCTTTATAAACAATGTATCCCTGCTTGCAGTAGCTAGCTAACATTTACTTCACCTTGAGTTCACATCTCTGTCTGTCTCTGGCAGCTTTACCAATGCAGGTACATACAGTCCAGTTGTGCTGACAAGAAGACGGGACTTGAAGAGATGTATTTAGCGCTGTACTAATCTGTAAACTCAAAACGGGTAAAAATTATTAGACATTATTATCAGACATTATTAGCTTATTGAAATGATAAAATCATATTTTTGAACCATCTACAAATAAGAAATACCACTTCCCTAAAATATTTGGCATTTTTCAGACTCTTTATAACATAAACTTTATATATATGTATTATATTATATATATGCACATAATATTGTACATAATGAGTACATAATATAATATATATAGTATATTATATATATAGTATTATATATATGTACTGTACAATACATGAATAATACATGAATTACAAAAAGATTATAGAACAAAAAGGCAAAGAAATTCTGCAATTCCATTGAACACTGTCTAGACCTCTATAACTGTCTAGACAGGCTATAACTGTGTGTGTGATTGATTTGATTACTGCCAATATTTTTTATATTATTGCCACTATGATCCACTCATCTCTACAATAATTATATTAGTTATATTATATTATGATTAGATCAGCACACCTGAGCAGGCAGGAGAACAGTCTTGGTGGTTTTGAGACTATTTACTATATATAAATTGATCAGAGGAGGACGGGTCGGGTCCCCCTTCTGATTCTTGGTTCCTCCCAAGGTTTCTTCCTCCAGCTCTGAGGGAGTTTTTCCTTGCCACTGTGGCCTTTGGTTTGCTCACTGGGGGTCCTAGATTTTTATGTTGTTGATCTCTCGTCCTTTTAGTGTTTACTGATTGTGGTAAAGCTGCTTTGTGACAACGGCAATTGTAAAAAAGCGCTGATTTTGGATATTTTCAGCATATTTGGTCCACTTGGTGGAACTATACGTTTTTTTTTTTGTTTGTTTTACCTAGAACTGATTTATGTTTATTTGGGTTTCGACATTTTTAAGTCATTCTCCAAGTGTTGCTCTTTTGTTAGGCAGTCTCTTTACTGCTCTCCCTTATTTTTACTTTCTTTCCCATTCATCCCTGCTTGCAGTAGCTAGCTAACATTTACTCCACCTTGAGTTCACATCTCTGTCTGTCTCTGGGAAGTGGTTTTACCAATGGCTGCAAGTGGCAGCCCCTCGGAATCACCCT
Organism: Salminus brasiliensis; assembly: GCF_030463535.1. Taxonomy (NCBI): domain Eukaryota; kingdom Metazoa; phylum Chordata; class Actinopteri; order Characiformes; family Bryconidae; genus Salminus; species Salminus brasiliensis. Next base: position 2,966,658 of record NC_132883.1, read on the forward strand.
GGGGGAGTGCGTGATACCGAGGGGCTGACACTTGGCCCACATAAGGACTTTCTCCTCGTTTGTGTTCATGTTTGGTTCGTTGTGTCGATTCAGTGTCTCGTTTCATGACGATCATGTTCATGAGTTACACCCGGGATCTGGGGTCGAGAATTGCATGCTTGGAACCTTGAGGCAGCCCGAGAGGTTCCCGTTACTGCCCACGGTGTTGCGGCCAGCTTCTGCTCTACGTCCTCGTTTGCGAGCAGGCCACCCGGCCATTCAAGGCCTCAGCGAGGCGAGGCTCGCTCGCTCTCAGCCAAGATAGACCCATGACTCTCGTTCCAGCTCGTGCCAGGTTTGGTCGGCCTAGCCGTTCTTGCCTAGTAGCTGGTCCCCCAGCTAAACCCCCGGTCTCAAGTGTGTTAGTTTTCGCCCTCTGGTTTGTTGCGAGTGTTCGTCCCTCTGTGTCTGGCCTAACCCACCATGACAAAATATAGGTACCAACAGACCAGCAGGTGTGGGATATGCATGGATATGAATAGACATGTTTAACCAGTGAAAACAGGTATCTAAAATGAGCTTGAAATAAGTTAAACAATCCAATGATATGTTTTTAACTGTCTAAAAATGTAGAAATATCAGACATTCAGACCACTCCCATGAGAACCCCACCTGCAGAGACATCGTCCGAGATATTTGGCACTTTTTGGACCCCATAAAGAGGACATATGTCTCTGGGTAAGACCTTCAGCTAAATGCCATCAATGCTAACACACAGTGCTACAATCAGTCCTAACAGTCCTAAGTCGTCATGTCAACTCAACCGAGAGGATTTCAGAGCTGGGAGATTTCTTGAACCCAACAGAGGAATCCCTCCACATTCATAAAGTCCTTCAGTCAGCAGCCCTCCCTCAGTATCTCATTGCCAACCATTTGCATAATGCCGAAGTTTAATTTATCATGATCCAAACCCCCTCTGGGACAGAACTAATAGCTATTAGAAAATGATTACTCTGCAGTAATTTGGCAGTGATTATGCTGTAATAAGCTAATGTACCTGCTCCTCCTAACAGCAGGCCCAAGGACTCTTATTAGACGCAGATAAGTTAGCGCACGTCACGCCGTATTGACCGTATTCATGAAGCTCATAGCAGAGCGGTTAGCGGGGCAAACAGAAGCGCCAGGCCAATTAAGTTGTCTTGAAATGAAGGAATTGCTGTGTTTCCTCCGGAGATGGAGCCGCTGGAGGAGTTCAGGAATGGGCCATAACCTGTTGGTGTACTTTATCGTCACTGTATTGCAGTTTTAATCATGAGAATCTGGCAGCTGGTGTTTTTTTTTTACATTACATTTAATTTCACGATGAACAGACCAATAGAAATGACTCCCACTGACTTCCATTGATGTTTTTTTTTCCTTCTCCTGTAAGGCTTGGCTCCTTGGCATGACAATGACCCAGGTCATCCCAGGTGTTCGTTCAGTCTCTCCTCACTTCAAGACTTGACCGCTGCAGCTCTCTTCTGGCTGGTCTCCCTTTACGCACCATCAGACCCCTGCAGCTTATCCAGAACACAGCAGCACGGGTCGGGTCGTCTTCATCGTTCCTAAATTCAGCCATGTTCAGCTCCTCCTCCACTGCTACTGGGTTCTCTCTTCACTGTAGCTTCCTGTAGCTGCTGCCCAGGTCATCAGATTCAGACCCCTGACTCTGGCCTACAAAGCCAAGACTGGACCAGCCAGCCCCTCCGTACTTGATGGCGATGCTCAAAAGCCGATCTGCACCCTTCCAGCTTCAAGTACGGCTCGGCTCGACCCGCCATCCTTTAAGATCCACGGAAGACGAGCGTCCAGACTTTTTACTGTCCTGCACCGAAGTGGTGGAACGAACTTCCCCTGGGTGTCCGAACAACAGAGTCCAACGATCGCTGTCTTCAAACCCAGACTGAAGACCCTACTCTTCTGAGAGTACTCAGGCGAAGAGAAGAGTATTATGGTCTCCATATTGACTTGTGTTTAGTAGAGTCTAAGATTAGAGGATCTTTGGATTTTAGTCTATTTAAACTAGCTGAGGTTCTTCCTGAGTGACATTAAAGCACTTTTTACTGCTAAATGCTGTAAATGTTAATGTAAATGTACAGTCAGCATGATCCTGAAGCTGCTGCTTTCTTGTATTTTGGATGAGAAAGTTTGTGGACACCCCTACTAATAAATGCATTCAGCTACTTTACGTTACACCCATTGCCGACACAGATGTGCAAATGCACACATACACACACACACACACACACACACACACAGTTTGTCTAGTCCTTATTAGAGAAGTATAGCCAATAGAATAGAGCATAGCCATGCTTAATGCCAGGCATGTGTCACCCTCACATCACTACCATTCCTGTCACTGAATACAATCAAATACTCACAACAATTCTCTTCCAAAAGCCTTCTTCCCTGGCCAGTAGAGACAGTTGCTCCAACAAAAGCAAAATAAACTCTTTTTAAATATCCTTGATTTCATATGAAACAATGAATGAGCAGGCGTCCCAATACTTTTGTCCAAATAGCGTTAGTGTAAGTTTGAAATTACTTCAGCAGTTGTGTGTTCTATATGTTTAATTCTTCACATACAAATGTTTCTAAATGTAAATTATTAATCAATGAATGAGCAGGTGTCCCAATATTTTGGTCCCAGTACTTTTGTATACATAAATTGCTCAGAAGACTGCATTTGCTTAGAGTGTGGGGCATGTCAGCTGTACAGTTATATATATATATATATATATTTTTTTTTTTTTTTTTTTTATATACGTCTATTTCTTTCTGCACTGAAGTCCTCGCATCCTCAGTGGTGGTGCAAGATGGTGTACAGGATGGAGGTGAAGAAGTTACACAACATCTAAGGAGAGCAGTTCACACTTTCTGAGCTGAGGCCTCAGTCCAATCAGTCATAATCCAAACCACCCAGTCCGACTCGCACCACATGGAGGGCACTGGCTCCCTCTAGTGTTCGAAAAAAAAAACCTGACCAGGCCTCTAAGCAGTGCTGCAGTGTGCTGGAAAATCAGTGCGATCACGCTGAGGTGTTTTCCTTTACGGATTTCATTGACTTGAACCACCTGAGAGGGGATGTGAGCCCTGTGAGCTACTGTAAAAGCTTACTGTAAGTGGGTGGGTCACACTGGTTCTGGAGCCTACCCGGAATCACTGAGCACCGGGTGGGAATACCCCCTGGACAGAGGACAGAGCGCCAGTCCATCACAAGGTACCACACACACACCTCTGTACTCACACCTAGGGGGCAATTTAGCATAGCCAGTTCACCTACCATGTGTTTTTGGAAGGTGGGAGGAGGAAATCCACGTGGACACCAGGAGAACAAGCCCTAACTCCTTACAGAAAGAGACTAGAGCAAAGATGGAACCCATAACCCCAGACCTCTGGACTAGTTGTGTAGAGAGACCCCTTACCGGACAATGAGGCTTTTCTGCCATGGCCCCTAACCCCCTAATCAGCAGTAGGAGAGTTCTTATTACTGTAGAAGCTCCAGATCCCATCAGAACAGATAAAGCAGGTGAGCATGAATCCAGTGAAAAGGAGAAACGAGAGCTTCTCATTCTGAAAGTAAGAAGGTAGTGAGATCTTGTTGGTGAGCTAGTCTGAAGAACAGAGCTCGGTTCCTGGTCACTGGTTTCGTACAGTGCGGCTTCTGGCTATGTCTCTCCTGGCAGAGGGTCTCTTCATCACCCCTGAACACCCGTCCACATCCAGCTGGGATTGAACTACATTACGTTGATGCACAACATTCGGCCTGAATCACATCTCAGAGCCATTAAGAACATGCTTACACGACTGAGGAATTAAAGTGGACGATCTGACGAATGGAGGAGAGCTAAAATCGCGTGCAGATGCCTGAAGGCCTCTCCTCTGGTCCCCAACCTCCCTCACAGATGGTGTCAGGATTAATCTGGATGATTTGCAGGGAAATTCAAAACAGAATGCTCCCCTTTTTAAGGAAAGGGTAATCCCGAGGTTAAGAGATTGCCTTTTCAGCGCTGCTAAACTGCAGTTAATTAAAGATGGCCAGGACAAGCACAGCGGCTTTCAGATCTGTTGGGCAGGACAGGATGTGGAAGTAGGTCTGTGTTTACTGGGACAGAAATTGATGGAAGTAGCTCTAGTAAAGAGGCAGGAGGTCAGGGTAGGAAACAGCAATAGGAGGTTAACGATAGTTATGGACATTTCATCAGGTTTTTATAAACTCTATGTCCAAATATTTGTGGACACCCCTTCTAAAGAATGCATTCAGCTACTTTAAGTTGTACACACACAGCTTGTGTATCGCCAATAGAATAGGACTCTATCTGGACTTTATCAATATGAATCTATTGCTAGGTGTGGGTTCGAGCGGCATAACCCCCAACCCCCCTAACATTAAGCAGTGGAAGGACTGGTGGTTGGATGGTTCTCCCATCCAGTATATTTGGAAAGAGGTGGGGTGGTGATCATCAGTCAACATCCTGACCTCATTAACTCCAGATCTTGTCACTAAATGCAATCAAATTGCCTTCCATGGACAGGAAACTTGGTCACCTTGGTGGTAATAACTTCAGGTTCCTGCAGATGGCGCTGCACAAGGATGATCATGCTATAAAAACCTATGGGGTGAGTGACAGGGCTCATACTTTGAGAAGAGGTGGTGCAGTGCAGTGAGTGTCTCGTTGGATAGAGGAAAATGGGTCGCAAAGCAGATACAGTTCATGATTGGCTAAAAGGAGTGATTGACTGCATTTGGGCGTGGCCAAAGACCATAGTGTAAAGGAAGTAGCTGAATCTGCAGGCGTACAGAAGCATACGGTCATACGGGTCTACCAGCAGTGGCAGAAATCCCAGTCTACAGGAAATTCCCCTCAGAACTGTGTCTGACAGGGACCGCCGTGGGTTTCCCGGCTTGTGAATGAAAATTGTGTCGCTTCCAGACTAGAACTGCTTCTAGAAGTCAGCGCAGGTTCTTCACCACCAACGTCTGAAGGAACTCTCCTCAGGGACCTGCAGAGCATCAACATGTGGAGCAGAGTGGCTCGCAAGAGGCCTTCACTCACTTCTGCTCAGGAATAAAGAGAATGTCCTGTAGACTGTGGGGATTTCTGCCACTGCTGGTAGACCAGTATGACCGTAAGCTTCCATTCACCTGCAGATTCAGCTACTTCCTTCACACTACGGTCTTTGGCCACACCCAAATGCAGAAAATGCTTTTCTTCCATCCAATTAGACCCTCTGCACTGCACTGTACCACCTCTTCCCAAAGTATCAGTCCCCTCACACACCCAACAGGTATTTATAGCCTGATCGCCCTTGCGCAGCGCCATCTGCAGGAGCCTGAAGTTATTACCACCTTAAACATTCAAGGTGACTCATTTTTGTCCTGTGATTTTATATATATATATATTTTTATATATGTTGTATATATTCTGTTATGCTGGCTCATCGCCTCTACTGCACTGTGACTGGTTACTTCTCTCACTTTGGAGGTTTCCAGTATCCCAAAACCACTTCTCTACACATCTCTACATAGCAACAGTAGGTAGGTCGTAGTAGCAGCAGTGCAGCAGTAGGTAGTGTGTGCAGGGCTGTTATTAGTAGAAGCAGCTACTGTGGCTATAACAGCTTTAGTTATATAGACCAGGCTATGTGGTGGGTGACGGCTGGTATTCTGAGTGTTTGCAGATCCAAGGTCTGAGAGTGTTTTGCTCTAAATGTCACTTAATCCTTACAAAAATGTTTCTAAACACACTTCTTGTTTTTGCTGACGCTGCCGTTTTCTCTGCCTCAGGTTAAGGCCGACTCAGCCTGCGTATGTCTGTCTGTACTGTCTGTCTGTCTTTCTCTCTTTCTCTCTGCTAATTTTAGCTCGGCTGCTCTCGACGCTTCTGGGAATGATTCATGTCAGTTTCCAGACGGCTGAAGTCACGGTCCTGGAACCATAACCTCAGGGCTGACCCTGGGCCTCCTGCTGGAAGGCTGGGCGGAGAGGGGCAGAGCCGTACGGCTCCGATGACACACTACCCTGCCCTTGGCGTCAACCGCTGGCCTTTAACAGCCTCTGACTGTAAAAACGCACTACGCAGCCCGTAACTCTACATTCACGGCATAGTGATGCAAGCAGGACCACGTGTGTGTGTGTGTATGCTGTGGGTGTGTGTGTGTGTGTGCTGTGTCACAGTGGTGGAGCAGGGAGGCACGGAAAGCACTGGCTGCCGCTGCCGTTTTTAGCACAACTCAAACCGTCCCGAAAGCCAGCAGCTCCTTTTCAAGCCCAAATCGGGAATGACTGTAACTCACAGGCCAGTGTTTCGCACTCCAATAATACAGGGCTTTCGAATAACAGCAGAGACCTGCAGCTGGCATTGGTACAGGTGGGCTTTTAGTGACCAGCCCCCCGGAATCAAATCCCATAAATAGCTACAGATCTGTAGCTATCATATATACAGCCCCCTCAATCTGTTTACTGTTTATACCCATCTGCAGGTTAGATCTCCCCCTATTACACAACGTCCCCAGACTGGGAGGAAGGGTGGAGTGCTGAGGCCTTGCTGGGAATTGAACTGATGGCCTTGACACACTGCAGTTAGGCCGTAGGGCCGGCTTGTCAAGAGACTCTGGAGATCATAAGTTCAAAATCCATCAGCAACACAACTCTCCATGCTCAGGAGGAGTCTGAGTACAGGAAGACCCCCCCCCCCCCAACCAATGTAATGGTTCACACTCACAACTGATGATGAGCAGCAGTTAGACTGTAGGGCCGGTCTAGGGCTATGAAAGATAGTTCTGTTAGTTGTCATAATTCTATATAGAAGACAGAAGAACTCTGTATAAAAGAGTACAGGGATCACATGACGTCCCCAGACTGGGAGGAAGGGTTTTGGCAATTGAGCGCTGAGGCCTTGCTGGGATTTGAACTGAGGGCCTCGTCACACTTTATGATGATCAGCAGTTAGGCCGTAGGGCCGGCTTGTCAAGCGACTCTGAAGATCATAAGTTCAAATCCTATCAGCAAAACAACTCTTCATGCTCAGGAGGAGTCGGAGAACAAGAAGCCACCCCCCCCCCCCCCCCCCGCCCCCCATGTAATGGAGATGCTCTTACATGCAGATGGGAATAAAGATTGAGGGGGCGGAGCCACACACCAAACATCTTACCTAGTATTTAATCATTTTCAGCTGCAGCTCATTTTAGTGGGGTACGTACTCTACTACATTGGGTCTAATGACACCCCTGACTGATGACCTCCTGTTTCTTGATAAGCAGGCAGTTAGACAGTTGTGCCACTCTAGAGCAGTTTCACAGGCAAAAGCCTCCCACTCTGGGGAATGTCATGTGATAGGGGGAAGCTCTAACCAGCATATTAGACAGACTGAGGGGGCGGAGCCACAGACTCAACATCTTACACAGTATTTAATCGGTTTCAGCTGCTGATGTTTTTGATCAAACTGAGATACAGATGTTAAAAATGTGACTTTAGACTGAGCCAATTTGAGTTAACTCAAGAAACTTGAGGTGACAGTTTACTGAAGCCCACCATTCATAAGGCTACATAATACCTACATAAACGGGTCATGACACTAACATAAACCTACATGAACACTCATAAAGGCTTATTCCAACAAGTGCCAGTGGTCATAAATGTCAATTAAATTTTTTTAATTGTCAGTATCACCTCAGAAGTTTATGAATGTTGATGTTAGTTGTCATGACAGGTTAAGATAGGTGTTATGAAGCCTAATGAATGCTGTAAAGTGGCAGTGCTTCTAGTTATACCAGTGGCTAATAGCTTCCATTACTTCCAATGCTTCCATTAGCCTTAAAGCTCCAGTACAAAACTACAGAAGCTACAAAACACTTCACATATCAGACATCTCTCGGCTAGTCGACCACCACTGGTTTTCCTGTGGGCTTCTGGTGTTATTCCAAAAATAATAAATGCAGTACAGTATTTTTATTAAGCTCTAATTTCTCGAATGTGAGTCTAACCGTTTGATTGTCATTATCAAAAGCTTCTATGTTTTCTATTAAGCCTTCAGATGAACTGTGTGAGCTGCGCTCTCCCTTCAAAAGATCTGCTAAAGAACCTTACAGGCTGCTGAGAAGGAGGAACAGCAGGGGGTCTTTCAATCGAAGTCCAAGCGCTGGACTCTAATGCTGCCGAAGCCTTAAGTCGAGCTACGTTTTGGGCTTGGAAATGTTTGTATTTAATTTCCAAAAACCCATCAGACATTACAGCCAGCCCTAATCTGCTTCCCACGTTTGGGCCCTACTTAAGAAAATCCGAATTTCGGAAGAGATGTTTCTTTGATTAAGGATTTTGTTGGGTCCTCTAAGCATGGGGTGGGATCACCGAACGACAGAATCCCAAATTTGCTCAAAGAGGCCTTCCTGTAACTTTGGAAAACATCAGCATTTCCAGACAAGATAAACGTATACACTTATACGCTATTTGGACAAAAGTATTTGGACACCTGCTCATTCATTCATTCATTCATTCATTCATTGTTTCTTCTGAAAGCAAGAGAATTAAAAAGAGCTGATCCTGCTTCTGTTGGAGTAACTGTCTCTACTGTCCAGAGAAGAAGTTAGGCTTTCTACTAGATTTTGGAGCAGAAGCATCGCTGTGAGGATTTGATTGCATTCAGTGACTAGAGCATGTTAGTGAGGTCAGGATTTTGGCTGATGATCACCACCCCCCACCACCACCACCTCGTCATCCCTGATAGTATTGGATCACAGTTCTTCAACTCAAGCTCAATGCTGGAGGGCTTGATACCCCTCTACTAGCCCACGCCTGGCATTAGGCAGCCTGGTGCCAATAGGGTCATCATGTTTATCTGTTCCAGGGAGTCCTATTCTATTGGCAGTACTTCTAGACAAGGACTAGGCAAGCTGTGCCTGTGTGTGCATATGCAGATCTGTGTCAGCAATGGGTGCAAATGAAAGTAGCTGAATGCATTTATTAGAAGAGGCGTCCACAAACTTTTCTGTAGGTTTCTCTAGAATGGCTCTGCTTACGTCTTAACTCTTTAATTATGCAGGAATTTTATGAAATCAATGGAATTCCCTTTAAGCTTTATCAGAACTAATGACATCCTCTTATCATGAGAACGGCAAAGCTTCTGAAGCTAAACTGAGGACGTAGAATTTCTGAGATTAACACACTCCAGAAGCACACTGGCTCTTCTTACAGAGGCTCCCTAAGACCTTGGCTTGGTGATCTACACAAGATCTTTTGGGGTACATAATGTGTGTACCAGCTTGGCTTATCAAGGCTGCTCCTGAAAATGCTTTAAAATGCTTGAAAAAATGCTATACTATGTGGACAAAAGTATTGGGACACCTGCTCATTCATTGCATTGTTTCCTCTGAAATCAAGGCTATTAAAAAGAGCTGACCTGCTTTTGCTGGAGTGACTGTCTCTACCGTCCAGGGAAGAAGAAGGCTTTCTACTAGATCTTGGAGGAGCATTGCTGTGAGGATTTGATTGATTGCACTCAGTGACAAGAGCGTTAGTGATGTCAGGATGTTGGAAGATCACCACCCCACCTCATCATCATCCCCAACTTCCCAATTAATCCCAAATGTACTATTTAGAGCACCACCACCATCATTCCAGAGAAGGCTCAGCTCAATGCTGGGGGGCTTTATAGCCCTCTATAAGCCAAGACTGGCATTAGTAGACATGGTGACAATAGGTTCATCATGTTTGTCTGCTCCAGAGAGTCCTATTCTATTGGCAGTACTTCTGGGACAGGGACTAGACAAGCTGTGCATGTGTGTGCATTTGCACATCTATGTCAGCAATGGGTGCAACTTAAAGTAGCTGAATGCGTTCATTAGAAGGGGTGTCCACAAACATTTGCTGATTCTAAGCATCCTCGATACTACCACCACCATGCTTCGAGGACTCTCTGGAACGTGGCCAATGCCAAGCCTGGGCTAGAGGGGTATAAAGCCCACCGGTATTAGACTGTACAGCAGTGAAACTGTGTTCTCTGGAGTGATGGAGCTCTACTTAGTAGCTTTCGGAGGACCTGGAGACCAGACCTCACTGATGCTCTCGTTTGGCTAAATGCAATCAAAGCCACCTCACCGCAATGTTCCAACATTTAGTGTAAAACCTTCCCAGAAGAGTCGAAGTTAGTAGCGCAGCAAACAGAGACAAACTCCCTATGAGTACCATTCATTTCAGATGAAACATGCTAGATGAGCAGGTGTCTACATACTTTTGGACATATAGTGTATGTCCAGTTGAGAAGCAACTGTGTCCTTATTGGGGATTTGTTCATCTGTCTGAGTCTGGTGAACAGCGTTAGGCGGTGTTAGGTAGAGTTGCCAAGCCTCAAGCCTTGGCTTTGAGTTTCAAGGAATTGGCAGAGGCCTCCAGGAATTACCATAGAATGAAGTCTCTGAGATTTCTAATGGTTTTAATGGTTTTAATGGTTTTAATCAGATTAACAGCTGTGCATGTAGTAGCAGTGATGCTAGTACAGAGCACATGGGTTCAAAACCACTGGAGAATTATGTGGAAGTATCATTTTTAATGCAGAAAACTTATAATAAGGCTTATATTTGACTCTACTGCATTTAGTAAAGTAGTCTCAGCCAAAGACTCTTGTTGGTGTAGAGTGGTGTGTTTACCAGGCCAGGAAATCGAACCCTAGCCTACCATGGGGAGACACATACAGCTTGTCTAGACCCTGTAGAGAAGTACTGCCAATACAATAGGACTCTCTGCAGCAGATACACATGAACCTATTGGCTCCATGCTGCCTAATCAAGACAGGCGTGGGCTAGAGGGGTGTTATAAAGACCCCCAGCATTGAGGAGCTGTGGAGCAGTGGAAGAACTGCTGTGTTCTCTGGAATGATGGTGGTGGATCATCATCCAACATCCTGACCAACATCCTGATCCTGTGCGTTAGTACAGTCCAGTATAAAATAGTGCAGATGTTCTGCACTATACAGCAGCGTAGCCTCGCCCACTCACACTGAAGTTATACGCAGTGTTTCAGTCTGGACTGTTTTTAGATTGAGGCGCAATACAAGTCAGCCAATCAGAAAAGAGGTGATTTATATATATATATACACGCTACATGTCCAAATGTTTGTGGACACCACTTCTAATTAATGCATTCAGCTTGTCTATGCACTCTAGAAAAGTACTGCCTGAGCAGATAAACATGATGACCCTACAGGCACCACGCTGCCTAATGCCAGGTGTGTGGTCTAGAGAGGGGTATATAGGCCCCCAGCAGCACTGAGCTGTGGAGCAGTGGAGGAACTGTGGGAGAAGAGAGTTGCAATCATCCAATATCCAACATTCTGACCTCCAAACGCACTTGTCGCTGAATGCAATCAATCAAATCCTCACAGCAATGCTTGTCCACAGTCTAGAAAGTCCTCTCTGGACAGTAGAGACAGTTACTCCAACAAAAGCTTGATTTCAGAAGAGACAATGAACAAGCAGGTGTCCCAATACTTTTGTCCATAAAGTGTTTGAGTGGCTGGACAATTTGTTTTTGGTTAGTTTAAAAAATAATAAAATCTGCTGTATCAAATATGATACAAAATAAAAGTCCTAAAATAAATAAATAAATAAATAGTCAGAAGGTCTAATAAACACTCTGGTTTTAAAGAAAAGAATTTTTCGGGCAATTATTTGTCAGTTAAGGGTTTTTTACAGGGTTAAACTGCAGTGATATGGGCCGGTGGTGCTCAGCGGTTAGAGCGCCGGGATATCGATAACAGGGTTGTGGGTTCGATTCCTGGGCTCGGCAAGCTGCCACTGTTGGGCCCTTGAGCAAGGCCCTTTACCCTCTCTGCTCCCCGGGTGCTGGAGTTGGCTGCCCACCACTCTGGGTGTGTGTGTGTGCTCACTGCCCCTAACACGTGTGTGTGAGTGTGTGTGTGTGTGAGTGTGTGTTCACTACCAGATGGGTTAAATGCGGAGGACACATTTCGCTGTACAGTGTACAGTGACAAATACGTGCACCTTTACCTTTGATTGCTGTAAAGCTAATGTGTTAAAGTCCGATAGCCGTGAGTGTGAGGGACTGAGATGTGGACCAATAATCTGGACAGGCCTTTCCCTTTCTATGGCCTGAATTTGGAGGTCAGCGCAAAAATTCTGAGCTGGAAAAAAGTGCTGAAACATGCTCCTCCCGACCACAACCAGAACATCAGCAAGACCAGATCTAACACAAACACACCCCCATCCCCCCACCCCCCACCACCACGACCCTTTCTAACCCCTACAACTGCAGACTTACTGCTCAGCTATTAACCTCTTAAAGTCCCAGCGACACTAGGAGGGTAACGCAAGCTTCCTCCCACACGTGTAGAGTCAGCGGGCCTCTTCTCACCATGCAGCCGACATGCTCGGAGGAAAGCAGGTGAAGATAAATCCAGTAAAAAGGAGAATCAAGAGCTTCTCAGTCTGAAGAAAGAAAGTAGTGAGATCTTGTCGGTGAGCTAGTCTGAAGAACAGAGCTCGGTTCCTCCAGGTTTCTCCTGGACGCCCCCCAGTCCAGTCCAGCCAGCACAGCATGGAGGATGTGTTCAACTCCATCAGCAGCAGCAGCAGCAGCAGCAGATCACCTGATTTACCATCATTAAGCCCTGATTTACCACCAAACCAGGTGTTGATCTGAGGAGAACTAGACTAGACTAATACTAGACTCCATGAGAGAGGAGAACTTTGGAGATGTTCCAATGATGAACACAGTGATGGAGAACCTCCACCACTTTCTGTAGGAGTGTTATTATTATTATTAGTGTTTATTCTAATATCAGGTGACTAAGGTGACTAAAACCTTTTGCACAGTACTTTAGTTTATGTAGCAGCTGATTAGTTTATAGCAGTTAATAATAATGTAATAATATTATAATTAGGCTTAATAGTTACTAAATCACAGCTCCTAAAGTTCCTGAAAACTAAGCCTGGAGTTCAAAGGGGTTAAGCGTTTTAGTCAGATATATGTATAATGACTTTTTTTTTTCTTCAATACTAAGCCGTCTTTTGTCTTTTTGGTCCTCGGCCCACCGCAAACGTCCCCCCAGACGAGACCTTTGTACACCTTTGGTTCAAGAGGTTGAAAAAATAGGAAATGTGGCCATTTGTTCTGCTCTGAAAGCGCTCTGCTGTCGCCTCTTTTGGAAGTGGAGTCTTTTTTTTTTTCGTTTTTTCAAACGTGACCACAGCAGTTAAACATGCGCACGCCTCCTCCGTATCCTGAAGAGGGCTTTGAGAGCGGAAGACGGGATAGTATACAAAACCCCGCAACCCTGGGCAGCGTGTCCACTGACATCTAACACACTGCGAGACAGCTCTCCACAGCCGGCGCTCACACTCACACGCCAGCATCCGCGGCCAGGAACAGGCCTCAGGGTCATAAACTGTTCAGACGGACGCCGTGAAGCCAAAATCTGTGAGTTTAGAGCGATAGAAGTTCTAAAAAAACTAAATGAAATTAAATTCTACAGTAAGTCTGTAAAAGTTCGGTTCCTCAGACAGGGATAGAACTATGGCAACTAACAACAGCCAATGGTTCTTTGCTTAGTTAAAAGGTTCTGCACATTAGAGGAGAGCTTTCTGAAGATTATTCAGGTGTTCTCGAATTCTTCTACATGCACTCTAAAAATAAAGGTGCTACAAATGGTTCTTGGAAGAATATGGTTCTTAAGTCTTCTATACAGAACCATGACCAAAAACACTGGAAAACCCTCAAAAACAGGGTTCTTCTATGGTTCTTTAGATTTCTAAACAAAACCATGACCAAAAACACTGAAAAAACAGGGTTCTACTTTGGTTCTTTGGTCTTTTATACAGAACCATGATCAATAACACTGAAAACCCCTTAATAACAGGGTTCTTCTATGGTTCTTAAATTTTCTATACAGAACTATGACGAAAACCCACTGAAAAAAACCTTTATAAAAACAGGGTTCTTCTATGGTTCTTTAGCCTTCTATACAGAACCATGACCAAAAACATTAAATAAAAGGTTCTGCACATTAGAGGAGAGCTTTCTGAAGCTTATTCAGGTGTTCTTGAATCTTTTACATGCACTCTAAAAATAAAGGTGCTACAAATGGTTCTTGGAAGAACAGAACCAAGACCGAAACCTACTGAAAAATCTTAAAAACAGGGTTCTACTTTGGTTCTTCAGACTTCTATATAGAACCATGACCAAAAAACTGAAAAAGCCTTAAAACAGGGTTCTTCTATGGTTCTTTTGTCTTCTAAACAGAACCATGACCTAAAACGCTGGAAAACCCTTAAAACAGGGTTCTTCTAATGTTGGTCCATTAAGTTGCTATGGTTCTTTGTTCTACAAATTAAAGGTGCTACAAATGCCATAGAAGTGATGCCATAGAAGAATGGTTCCATAAAGAACCATGCTTGTTATTGAGAAGAATTTCCTTTAATGGCATCACTCAAAGAAGCATTTGTAGCACCTTTATTTTGTAGAGCGTAGAACTATAGCAACCCAAAAAACTTTCTCTTGATGTAAAGGTTATTTATCAATTTTCAATTTAATGAAATTTAAATAATCGGTTCTCTATGGAACCAATAGTAGTTATTTAATGGCGTCACTCAAAAACCTTTTGTAGCACCTTTATTTTTTAGAGTGTAGAACCATAACAACTCTGTTTTTAAGGGTTTTTGGTCATGGTTCTGTTCAGAAGACTAAAGAACCATTGCAGAACCCTGTTTAATAAAGCAAAAACCCGCCTTGTGAGTTAACTCCTGACCATGGAGGGTTGTGGTGCTGATGGGATTTGAACTTATGATCTTCTGACTCTACTGACAAGCAGGCAGTTAAACAGTCGCTCCACTCTAGAGTTGTGAAGCTGTGTACATTTCTGAGTTTGAGAAAGAAGGGAAGGTAGATCTGCTCAGAACGTTGTTTGTATGTGTGCAATTTTACAGCTCTAGACCGGCCCTACGGTCTAACTGCTGCATAGAATCAAGTGTGAGGAGATCATCAGCTCAAGATCCATTGTCAAATACTCCCAGTCTGGGGACGCCATGTAAACCCTGTATTTTGTTACAAAGGGCTCTTCTGACAGAACCACAGAACCACTGAAGAACAAGGTTACTAAAAAAAGGTTCATCAAGGGTTATTTAGTCTTTATATAGAATAATGACACCTCAAAGAACTACTAATGTACTCCTGGAGAACCCCATTTGTTTTTTTTCATGGTTCTGTTTAGAAGACAAAATAGTTGAATCTTTAAAAGGTTCTTCAAGGGTTCTTTTGTCTTTTCTATATAGAATCATGACTAACAGAACCATCGAAGAACCTTTATGATCCCTTTTACTTAAAAAGATTGTTCATCGAGGGATTTTTAAAAATGTTGTGTAGAATAATGAAAACTAACAGAACCATTGAAGTACTCTTGAGGAACCCTGTTTTTAAGGGTTCTGTGATTTTTGGTCATGGTTATGTTTATACCCTTATAAAAAATGGTTCTGCAGGGGTTATTTAGTCTTCTATACAGAACCATGACAACTCCTAGAACCAGTGGTTCAAATTCTTCACATTGCTAGAAAGCATTTTGTAGATGGGTTTGTTTAGCATGAAAAAGGGTTCCACTATCATCGTGAGTCAAAGAACTCATAAACTCTTTTAGGGTACTATGGAGAACCCTTTTGGACTGTAATTCAGATCACTGACAATGATTTCCTTAAAGATGCTAAATAAGAGATGCTGAGGCTGAGAGGCCGAGAGACGTATCGCCGAAGCGGTTCTACGCTCTGATACCCTCATCCAAATGTGGTTCTTCGATACGCATAGAACTCTGTAAACCCTTAGTGAGCCTACATCGAGCCGCGGACCCATTTTTCACCCAGCAAAGCTGGACAGCTCTGCTTTTCCTGGACACTGATTACAAAAGTCCACACGCTTTCCCCAAGCCCAGCATAGCAACTCGCAGAACAGCAGATTATCGAGTAGAATTTCAGACGCAGTTTGGTGGAGCGATGACTGAGACAGATTTACGCTCACGTAAGCTCGGGATCAAAGCCACACACACACACACACACACACACACACACACACACACACACACACACACACACACTGCGAGAGAGGAGAACATGTGTGAAACACCGGCTCCGAGAGCCGGGCCATTCCTCAGACCCAGCCTGACAAACAGTCGAAGCCGAGGGTTTTGATTAGTTATTAGCGAGAGCTCACGGAGAACCCTTAATTGCAGAGGCAGTTTAAACAAAAATGTGGGTGGCTAATGCAGAAAACATAGAGCGAGAGAGAGAGAGAGAGAGCGAGAGAGAGAGAGAGAGAGTGCGCGCACAAGAGAGAGAGCATGGCAATCACCTTTGTTATAACGCTGGAGGAACAGGGAAAAGAGTCAATCCATAACACATGGATAAATAAGCAAAAGCCAGAGACTTGACCATTCTGCAAACACACGGGCCGTTCCAACAGAAACTGGCCGAGAGAAGAAAGGAGCGCTCCAGATTTAAGCACAGCAACCCGACACGAAGAGGGAAGCATGTGGGAGAGTCAATAACATCAACTCCAACGGAGAAAAACCTGCACGGGGCAAACGGCATGGAGTCGCAGATTCTGCCGGCACTCTGGCTGCGTCTACAGGCTAACTAATAAAGGAGCTACATAGGGTTCTACAGAAGAACCACTTTACACAACAAGATCTCATTATAGATCTTCATACAGATACCAGTTCAGCGCACCCCCAGAAACACGGGACATTTGCCCAAACACATTCAGACATATTTTACGATTCACAAGGAGCTTTCTGTCCACTGGTGGCGCTGTTTTGCCAAATACACACAACCCAGCCTGTCATGAACTCGAAGAAGAATTGAAAAAGCAGCGCCACCACTTCTTAGACTCTTAGGTGTAGTAGGTTAAGTTTAAGCTTAGGTGTCCTAGGTTAAGCTTAACTTTAGGTTGAGGTTAGGTTTAGGTGTAGCAGGTTAAGTTTAGGCTTAGTTTAAGGTTAGAATTAGGTTTAGGTGTAGTAGGTTACGTTTAGGCTTAGTTTAAGGTTAGAATTAGGTTTAGGTGTAGCAGGTTACGTTTAGGCTTAGTTTAAGGTTAGGTTTAGGTGTAGCAGGTTAAGTTTAGGCTTAGTTTAAGGTTAGAATTAGGTTTAGGTTTGCTTAGTTAAAAGGTTCTGCACATTAGAGGAAATCTTATTTTGTTCTATATTGTTCTTCAGTCTTCTATATGGAACCATAGAAACTCAAGGAACCATCAGTGGTCGCAGTGATTTTTAGTCACGGTTCTGTTTAGCAAACTGTAGAACCCTTAAAGAACCTTAAAGGTTTTTTCAATGGTTATTTTGTTATCTACATAGAATCATGGCAACTAACGGAACCTTCGAAGAACTCTTGAAGAACACCATTTTTGAAGGGTTCTTCAGTGGTTTTATGAGTGTCATGGTTCTGTTCATTTAAAAACGTTATTTAGTCTTCTATCTAGAACCATGACAGCCAGTGGTCTTTTCTTAGTTAAAGGGCTTTTTGCATAGGTGGAAAGCGTTTGTAGATTTGTAGGGTTCTTCAATCTTCTATACAGAACCATGATAACTCAATGAACCCGTGGTTCTTTTTTATGGTTAAAGGGTTCTTCATATTGGCAGAAAGCATTTTGTAGATGGGTTTGTATAGCATGAAAGAGGGTTCCACTAGCATTATGAGGCATACCACTCTTTTTGGTACTATGGAGAACCCTTCTGGAGTGTAGTTTGGATCACTGACAGTGATTTGATGCTGAGGCGAGGCAGAGAGTCGTAATTAGGTGTAAAATTAGGTTTAGGTTTAGTAGGTTACGTTTAGGGTTAGGTTTAGGTTTAGATGTAGGTTCAGGTACGTGGCTCAGCGGTTAGAGCGCCGGGATATCGATAACAGGGTTGTGGGTTCGATTCCGAGCTCGGCAAGCTGCCACTGTTGGGTCCTTGAGCAAGGCCCTTTACCCTCTCTGCTCCCCGGGCGCTGGAGTTGGCTGCCCACCGCTCTGGGTGTGTGTGTGTGTACTCACGTGTGTGTGTGAGTGTGTGTTCACTACCAGATGGGTTAAATGCGGAGGACACATTTCGCTGTACAGTGCACACTGTACAGTGACAAATACGTGCACCTTTACCTTATCAGGCACACTGGTGGTTCTCTTAGGACATTGTTTAGACCCTTGATTTCTTTCTTCTGTAGAATAAAGCCTTGTACTGCCAGAAGAACCAACTCCACATTCTTAAAAATAAAGGTGTTACAAAGGGTTCTTTTTGAGGGATGCCACAGAAGAACCACCTTTTGGTTCCATAAAGGACAAACACTAGTCTGGGAGTGGGAAGAACCTTTGGATTGGTAAACTTTTACATTACACAAAAGGTTCTTCAACCCTTAAAAGGCTCTCACACCCACACATCTCTATTACAAACATGGTTCTTTAAAGATCATGATGTTTAGACGTCAGAGAAGAGACATAATTGCATAAAGAACCTTGTCTGTAAAAAACTTTTACTCAATGTAAAGAATCTTTTTCCCTTACAAATGTGGTTCTTTATGGAATCAAACATGGTTCTTTTATGGCACCATTTGAAGAACCTTTATTTCTAAAAGAACCCCTTTTGGTTTTATAATGATCCAAACCAATAGAGTATGACCTTTACATTAAGTGAGGGTTCCTCAAACTCTTAAAAGGTTCTCCACCCTCACACATCTCTGTTACAAACATGGTTCTTTAGAGATCATGATGTTTAGACGTCAGAGAAGAGACATAATTGCATAAAGAACCTCGTCTGTAAAAAACTTTTACTCGATGTAAAGAATCTTTCTCCTTTACAAACGTGGTTCTTTATGGAATCAAATGTGGTTCTTTTATGGCACCATTTGAAAAACCTTAATTTCTAAAAGAACCACTTATGGTTTTATAATGATCCAAACCAAGAGAGTATGACCTTTGCATTAAGTGAAGGTTCCTCAAACCTTTAAAAGGTTCTTCTCAATCATACATCTCCAAAACTGGTCCTTCTAGGAGATCACTCGAAGAACCATGATGTTTAAGAGTGTGGAGTCAGAGATTCTGGCAGCACTCGTCTTCGGTTCTACACTCCCAAAAATAAAAGGTCTGAGCAATGCCATAGAAGAACCACTTTTAGTTCCATAAAGAACCAAACCAAGAGATGTGTGAATATGGATAACCTTTAAATTGGTAAAGAACCTTTACATCAAGTAAAGATTTGCTATTTCAACACAAAGTTCTGTTTAATTTAAACTTCATTTCTTTTACAAACATGGTTCCTCTGTGCCATCACTCAAGGAACCCTTTGTAGCAGCTTCAGTTCTATTTGTAAGAGTGTAAACACAGGTTTTCTCATATTCAGATGTTTCCTGTGGTTCATTTTTATCTGTTTTCTACGTCCATGTTCTCCAGTCATTTGTGACTTGTTTGTTTTTTCAGCAGAAGACGGCATGTGTTGAACTGCATGGTGTTATTACGTGAGGGTCATCAGACCTCAGACATGCAGGACTCTTTTATTGATTACAGGTCTTCTTTTATCAAATCCAAATAATTGTCATTACATATTAATATCAATGATTAAATTAATCAAACAGGATCTATCATGTATATTTATATAAATATAGAACCTCAACAGCAGTTTAAAATGTTTAAAAATGTCATTTCAGAGCATAAAACACACTATACAAAAACACAGCAATGAGCTGTCCATTACAATATTGCATGCGCTGCATTATTAAGTGAAAAACAATGTAAATTTATAAATTACAATGTAATTTGTGTCACATAAAAAATGCAAATTCTCAAAAATAGTAATTTCACAGTAGACATTAGGAAAAAAATCCCTTAAGTTTAAATGGACATAAATGTGGACTAATGTGGTTATTTATGAGCATTTCTATTGGTCCATTCATCATTAAATTCTGATACAATGTAAAGAAAATCAGATGTGTGGTAGTTTATGGATTTCCAATATATATATATATATATATATATATATATATATATATATATTTGAAAATGGTCAGCCATATATCTACAAAACTATATAAGACGTATATATATGTGTGTGTGTGTGTGTGTGTGTGTGTATATATATATATATATATATATATATATATATATACTTCTTATATAAATATGCAGCAATGTGTCAAACTTTGTATGTAATTTTGCAGCATTTCTATTGGCCCATTTCTCATGAAATTCTGATACAATCTAAAGAACAACTGCCAGATTCACTTTATGCCAAAAAGTGAACAAAGGCAAAAATGGAGATAGAAGGGTTTTTTGTGAAAGATGATGATACACAACAAAAACTTTGCAATAAAGTCAAACTCATCCCTAAAAAAAGGCCATCACTGAAAAGCAGACGCTACGCTGACTAACCGTCTGAGAGGACATTTAAGGTCACCTAGTGTGAACACACCTACACCTCCAGCCAGCAGATCACCAGCAAACCCAATCCACCAAACTCACACCAATACAAACAGCACTGATCTGTTTAAACACATTATATACTTATATATATATATGCTTACATGTACATTTAATTACATATATATATATATATAGCAGATCATCAGCAAACCCAATCCACCAAATTCACACCAATACAAGCAACGCTGACCTGTTTAACCCCTACACTGCAGAATAATTCTTCCTGAGCTTTTAACTGTAAGATCTGAACACTTCTGAAAATACTATAAATGCTATAAATACTATATATATATATATAAATACTACATGTGAAATATTATTCTCTTACTGTTAACTAAAGCTAGTGTGTTCTGAAAACGCAGAGGAGGGTGGGTGCACATACAGACCCCTACAGGTTAAGGGGGTTAACAGCTCTCCACAGATAAATGTCCCTTCATTGGTGAGACCCAGTTGAAGAAAACACAAAGTCACCTCCAAACAGCAGCAGGCAGGACACCGGTCAGCACTTCAGCATTTCAGCATTTCAGCATTTCAGGTGACTTCAGGGCTTAGTGTCAAGTCAGCTTGATCAAGCCTGATGTCTCTCTCTCTCTCTGTCTTTCTATCTCTCTCTCTCTCTATCTCTCTCTCTCTCTCTCATCTAACAGGTCAAACTGCAATAAAACAACGGAGACTCACCATCCACCAGGTTTTGGCCGTCATGTCATAGCAGAGCTGCCATTTCACAGTGTTTTCCGACGGGTTGCCACCCATGTGTGTGATGCTGGGGAGCTCCATGAAGATCCAGAAAGAGAGAGAGAGAGAGAGAGAGAACGAGAGAGAGAGATAAAGAGAGACAGATGGACCTCAGATGGAAGTTTTCAGAGTAGCTCCAAAGTGTCCCAAACAGAAGAGCTCCCAAAGCTCCTGAGCAGCACCATTCTCTCTGTCATCATCCTCTCACCTCCTCAAGAGACTGGCCAGAAGCAGCCGAGAGAGAGACAGAGAGACAGAGAGAGAGAGAGAGAGAGAGAGAGAGAGAGAGAGAGAGAGAGGGTAAGGCCAGAAGGATTAAGACACCAACAGCAGAGAACACACACTCTCTCTAAACCAGACCATTCCCATTCACACACCCGCACCACAAACTGCAAGGCAAACCGGGTAATGCCAGCTGTGCTAGAGCGCGCGCACACACACACACACACACACACACACACACACACACATGCTTGTCTTCATACAACTTTAGAGTGCTGTATGTATATGTGTATATATATACATATATATATATATATATATATATATATATAAAAACATATATCTTTATAATATGTGCGTATAATATATGCTTATTGTACATATATATATAAAGATAGAGCTTATATATAACATATATAAAACACATCCTTATGTATTTCATATATATATATATATATATATATATATATATATATATATATATGCATATACATGTTTATCTATATATAATATATATAGTGTGTATATATAGAAACATATATATAAAGATAGATCAGTAGATATATATATATATATATATATATATATATATATATATGTATATACATGTATTTGCATATATATGTTCTAAACTTTACATATACATATTAGAATACACACACACATGTATCTATATATATATATATATATATATATATATATATATACACACACACAGAGAGAAATAATATTATCAAGCCCTATGTGTATTATACAATTATTAGTATCTATATGTAATTACATATTTCTAGTCCCAATCCTAAACCCAGCTCTAATCTTAACCTCTGGGTCTAAAACATGGTGGTTTTGCTCTTTTCGTTTTAAACACTGAGACATGGAGCTTTGTAAGAACTACAGAGTCAGGAATCTGCTGCTGGTCTGTTTCTTCTTTCCTGTTTGGTTTGACTTTCTCATTTTTCCTGATAATGTACAAAAACACACACACACACACACACACACACACACACACACACACACACAACCACATTTTATTAACAAAACAGTGAAAGAACATGGAGAGAGTGAGCGAGCAAAAGCAAAAAGAGTGATAGTACGGGTGAATCTACACCATCCCGCCCGTCCACACATGGACCGCCTAAAAGAGACGAAGAAGAAAAACCAGTCTGTCCCATAGAATCCGTTACACTACAAAGGGTCCCCTCCTACACCCTGGACTGACCACAATGATGCCACCCGCCTTCATCGGGCCTCATTTTTCCATTAACTAACATCATGAGGGTAGGCAGTCACGGACTGGGTGCTGAGAGCCTCTACTGGAGTTCTGCAGTCAGGCTGATGGAAGCCGATACACACAGAGCAGAGCAGAGCAGATACCTGCCCAGGGTGACCCGTAGGTGTAACTACGAGAGAGTCCATCAGCATCGACTGAGCTAGGAGTGAGTTAGGAATCTCACCCACAGCGACCACACAGCTGCAGTCAGTTAGCCGCTCGTCCCCCGGGGCATTGTTTTCTTTTCTTGTGCTTCGCTTCCTCATGTTTTTTTAATTAAACGGCGCTAAACGGAGAACACATCACACTGCAGTTCCTCCCCGAGGAAGAACTGACTGCACAAGGGAAGGGTGTGGGCAGAGGTGTGAGGTCACCTGGAAGACTGAGGTTCTGATGGGTGTCCTCCATGTTGCTGTTTGGAGGTGACTTTGTGTTTTTGTGAACTTGTGTCTCACCATGAGGGGACATTTATCTGTGGAGGGGGTCCCAAAATAGCTTCTTAAACTGCAATACTGAAGAGAATGGTTCAGTATCCACTATGAATTATTTAGTACCTGTAATTATTTATTCAGTCACTACTAAAACATATTCAGTATCCACTACAAATTATTCAGTATTTACTATAAATTATTTAGTATCCACTATTATTCAGTATCCACTATGAATTATTCAGTATCCACTATGAATTATTAAGCAACTAAAATGTTTTTTTAGTGTCTCAGTATCTTCTACAAACTACTCAGTAACAGTACTATGAATTATTCAAATTCTCTTTGAAGTATACAGTATCTTCTATGAATTAATTAATAACCACCATGAATCATTCTGTATAAACTATAAACTACTAAGTATCCACTATGAATTATTCAGTATCCACTATTATTCAGTATCCACTATGAATTATTCAGTATCCACTATTATTCAGTATCCACTATGAATTATTCAGTATCCACTATTATTCAGTATCCACTATGAATTATTCAGTATCTACTACAATTAATTCAGTATTCACTATGAATTATTAAATATTGACTATGAAGAATCCACTATGCATTATATAGTATCCACTATGAATAATTCAGTATCTACTATAAATGATTCAATATCCACTGTAAATGATTGTCTACCTTAAGCTATTCAGTATCTACTATGAATTATTCAGTATACACTATTATTCAGTATGCACTGTTATTCAGTATCCACTATGAATTATTCAGTATCCACTATGAATTATTCAGTATCCACTATTATTCAGTCTCCACTATGTATTATTCAGTATCCACTATGAATTATTCAGTATCCACTATTATTCAGTATCCACTATTATTCAGTCTCCATTATGTATTATTCAGTATTCACTATGAATTATTAAATATCGACTATGAAGTATTCTGTATCCACGATGAATTATTCAGAATCCACTATGCATTATATAGTATCCACTATGAATAATTCGGTATCTACTATAAATGATTTAATATCCACTTTAAATGATTGAGTGTCTACCTTAAGCTATTCACTATCCACTATGAATTATTCAGTATACACTATTATTCAGTCTCCACTATGTATTATTCAGTGGCTGCTATTATTTATACAGTAGACACTATGAATTATTCAGTATCCACAGCACATTATTAGTAATTACTGTGTGAGGAGCTGAAATGTGGGACCACATACAGACCCTTAAGATTAGGTGAGGATTAACTCAAATATTACAGTCTGTTAAAAATGCAGAATGAAGACTGAAAGCAACCATTAAAGGCTCAATTGTGAGAATCTGAAGTGGTTTATAGTCCGACTGATTCTGTTGGGAAAGACGAAGCTCTAGACTGAAAAGCTCTTCTCCAAGCTGAGGAGAACCACCACCAAGATAAGGCCTCATTTATGCCCACAAGACCTCTGCTTAATCACCATGTTCACAACATACTGAACACCAAACAGAAGCTTCTGTCCAACAGCTGTTCGTCCAGCCTGGGTACTGGGCTTAGACACCGGCTCTGATTTCTCAGCTCGCATCTATTCAGCAGCAAAAACAGCAATATTCTGCAAAGCTAAATCGGACCACATGTCTACATGTCTACCCCTGGCCTTCAGAAAAGGGCCTGACAACAAGGCAAAGTGCAAACCTCAGACGAGAATGTCAAGCTCAGATGAGAACGACAAACCTCAATGACAGTGCGGTCAGGGAGCTTCAGAGACAGAGTCGACTGTCATTTATCACCATCGGAGGAGGAACTCTGCCAGTAAGTTGGCGGATATTTGATATAAGGCAAAGTGTGACTTTTAGTACCGTCTAAAAACCAGAGGAGCAGAAACTGGAGTAAGAACACTGAATTTGTATGATTCAGATGTGTCAAGTTGTTGCAAATCAGCAAACAGTGTTACAAGTGTTACTACATACTTCTGTTACCGGAGAATAGCCCCACCAGCCTGTGCAGACGTCCTGTCATTAATTATTCAGTAACTACTAAAACATATTCAGTATTCACTCTGAATTATTCATCTACTACTTACTTATTTAGTATAGGCTATGAATTGTTCAGTAATTGCTGCCAATTACTCAGCAATTCATCACTCAGTAACAAATCATTTAGAATTAGTTTACTTAATATTTACTGTAAATTATTCTGTATTCACTATGATTGATTTAGCATCGTCTTTGAAGTATTCAGTAATGTCTATAAATGAATGAATGAGTATCTACTATTAATTATTTAGTATCTACTATGAATTAGGATGTAGCACAGTTTATTAATATGCAAAGGCCAGACCTTCAAATTATGAACCACCTCTTCAGAAACACATTTTTTGCACTGATTATAAAATGTTACACATCAATGCAATTATTACTACTTACTACTATGAATTATTCACACATCAATGCAATTTCCAACTAATTTCATTGGCCACAGACAGTTTGGGGCCAGAGAGTGCATTTCTGGGCCTTGTTGATGGCAACTCCTGAGAAACATCTCTCTCATTGGCTCCTGGCACCATTTTTTTGCATACTGGGCGTGTCTTTCCCCCTTCAACCACCATCAGCATGTAGTCGTCACCCCCAGGCTACCCCCCCCCCCCCCCATGTGTTTACTTGTGATCTATACTGTAATCTACGCAGACTGGGTTTCAGACTGTGAGCTGCATTCTGAGCATTGCCACAAGAGGAGCTACAGCCACAGCTAAGTTGAGTATTTCATCCATCACAATAATGTAAGAATGCACATCGCGTTTGTGCAGCAGGACCCAGCATTTGCAGAGTGTTGGCATTTGCGTTTGTGTACTTGTGTTGAGTCAGCACCTTCCTCTGAGTATGTTGACTGCCGAGTGGTGCTGCATCAGTGGCTGTTTGAAAAAAGGTGGTGGCTGACTTCAAACTAATGTTCCGCCTACTGTCGGGAGCACTGAAGGTGATGGAGGAGTTCTAAAGAGTGGGTTTGTTCACTGGCTCTTCTAGATTGAGGAGGAAAATTGGGGTTAAAATGAGGCTAAAGTTAAGGGCCTTTCAGATGGCACAGCTGCCGTTGGCTCTATTAATGTCCTTGGCGTTGGCTCTATCATTTAAAGATCATCATTCCAACCCCTTGGTGATGCCACAACCATCCGTGTCCAAGTGGTCCTTCTCCCAGAACAGAATAAGCAGTTAATGTTCAATGTAAGTTGAGCTCAGTGGCGTTGAGTTAGCACTTGCTCGAGAAGATGTGGTGGAGCTTCAAGTGAAATGCTAGTCTTCACCTTCCCAGCACTGGTAGCATTGTGTGAAAGAGGGAGCACTAGCTAGTGGGGGGACTGGAAATGCTGAAACTTGAGGGACAAAGAGGTCAACATTTAATGCTATGTTGGACTAGAGCTCGTAACCTGGGAATTTGAGACCTCAGATGAGAAACAGTCAACGTCTCACTGGAAAACTCTCAGGTGGGTCTGATCTGCTCATCAGAGGCTTTTACACAAACTTGTGGAGCCCCTGAAACTTCTGAAAGTCATGTTAACATTTCGAATAATTCTGCATAGTTTAAGACTGTCTGTGAAGACTCCAAATATTTGTGGACACCCCTTCTAATTAATGCATTCAGCTATCTATAGTCCCTGTAGAGAAGTACTGCCAATAGAATAGGACTCTCTGGAGCAGATAAACCTTTTGATGAACCTAGTGGCATCATGCTGCCTAATGCCAGGTGTGGGCTAGAGGATGAGTATAAAGCCCCCCAGCATTGAGCTGTGGAGCAGTGGAAAAACTGTGTTTTCTGGAATGATGGTGGTGGTGCTCCATCTAATACTTTTGGCATGGGTTGGGGAGTTGGGGATGATGAGGTGGGGTGGTGATCATCCTGACCTCACTAAAAAGATTTTATTATTTATACTCTTGTCTCTAGATGCAGACAATCAAATCCTCCAAGATCTTGTAGAAATCTTCTCCCCTGGAGGTTGAGACAGTTACTCCAACAAAAGCAGGATCAACTCTTTTTATTACCTTTGATTTAAGAAGAAACAATGATTGAGCAGGTGTCCCAATACTTTTGTCCATATTGTGTACATTCAATTCCAAAAGAGTACCAACTAGAACTCGAAGGTATTAATAGAGAGTCTGTGTTCCTTTACATCACTAACAGCCTCTACTCTTCTTTAAACCATTGCTGTGAGGATTTGATTGCATTCGGACACATATAAGTGATGTAAACTCCAAACACCCTTCTCTCAGTGTTGCAGCCAACCAAGGAAAGTCAACTGTAAAAAAAAAAAAGGAGCAGCAGTGGAGGCAGATGGCTCACTCGCTGGTCCCTGACCCCGGCAGGACCAAATCCAGTTCTAACAGGACTGACCCAAGCCTCGTCTGTCCCAGCTGGGGGTTGGAAACCAAACTCCAGCACATTCTTTGGTCATCCACAATGATTCATGAACTAGGCCTATTCTGACAATAATGACATGCTCTCTGCTGGTAACCTTTTCTCTCTTTAATTGGCTTCTCTCAGCCGTTTCTCATGATTCTTCATCAAGGGTGTGTGGTGATTTTGTGGAGTCACCATCGAACGGCCACATTTTCATTCCCAGCCAAGAATAAAAGAGGGAAAATATAGGATGTGTATGAAAACATGGAAGTGCCCACATCATACTGTAATTCAGAGTCTCTCTGAGGGCATGTTCAGTGACAGAACTGGTGTGTTACATCAACATGGTCAGTGCTAAAATAAGAAGACTGGAAGACAGCAATTGTGTCGATGCAGCAATATTCAGTAGAGCACAAGAAGGGCCCTACCCACCCCTTTTACCTTTAAGCTGTGGGGGTGGCCATCTTTGTTTACTTTGGGTGCTACAGCAGATCCGTTGATCAATGTTGCACTGAAGTGGTGTAGGAAACTGGGATTTGATGGCCGAGCAGCTGCATCCAAACCTTATATCAAGCGTCGGATGCAGTGGTGTAAAGCACGCCGCCACTGTACTCTAGAGCAGCAGAGAACAAATAACGCTTCACTGTCCGGCAATCCCATGGACGAGTCTGGGTTTGGCAGTTGCCAGGAGAACAGAACTTGTCTGACTGCATTGTGCCAAATATGGAAAGTTTGGTAGAGGGGGGATCATGGTGTGGGGTTGTTTTTCAGGAGTTAGGTTCGGCCCCTTAGTTCCAGTGAAAGAAACTCTTCATGCTTCATCAGACTGAGAGATTTTGACCAATTTCATGCTCCCAATTCCGCGGGAACAGTTTGGGGTTGGCCCCAAACTTCCTGTTCCCAAAAGACTGTGCACTAGTGCAAAACGCAAGGTCCATAAACAACATGAATGAGCGAGTCTGGGGTAGAAAAGTCCTGACCTCCACCCAAAAGAACACGTTTGGGATGAATTTGAGCGGAGACTGCGAGCCAGGTCTTCTCGTCCAACATCAGGGTCTGATGACCTCACAAATGCACTCCTGGAGGAACGGTCAAAAATTCCCCATAATCACACTCCTAAACCTTGTGGAAAGTCTTCCCAGAAGAGCTGCAGTGGTTATAGCTGCAAAGGGTGGCCCAACATCCAATATGAAACCTTATTGATTAGGAATGGGATGTCACTCAAGTTCATGAAGGTGTGCGAAGGCAGACGAGCGAATACTTATATTATATTACATTATATCAATGCTATATTATACACAGTATAGTGTAGTTTAGCTCTTAGGCTAACGTCCTGACACGTCCGCTTTACAACCGACTGTCCCCTTCACAAAAACGTTAAGAGCAGACGTGAGGACGTTTGGGTGGACAACATCTTGTCCATGGAGTGATGGTGCCCCACAGCACTGTTGGATAGCTGGTTAGCTCTGCTCTAAATAAAGCTAAATAGCCTGTTGGAATGTTGGGTTAGCCTAGCTAGCTACTTTCTGATCAGTGTCCACAGCAGTGGCCTACTTAAACCATCTACTTAAACCATCACAAACCATCTAATAAGTAATGACTGGAAGTTCTATCACATAAGCAGAAGAACTGCTAAGTCTTGGAAGTGGGCGTGGCGGAATAAGGTGGGATAACCAGCTAGAAACTTGGTTAGGAGAATGTCACATGAACGTTCTGTACATTACGATGTTGATTCTTAGAATGTCAGGTTTTCTGGACATTACTAGAATTCTCTGAATTAAATATTGGGATTTTACATTTTCTGGGCATGTTTTAAATGTTATTATTATTATTTACTATTATTTTTGTTTGGTTGGTTGTTTTTTGTTCTTGTTGTTTAGTTTTTTTAATCTGGTGTCTACCTACATGGTCACACTTATTAACACATATAATGTTGTGTATAATTATGCTAACTGTGTTTTGTTTTGTTTTCATTCTCCCTGGTCAAGCTGGTCAACCAGCTTGGTCGTGCTGGTTATGCTGGTCAGTTCATGGTGGTCAACCAGTTTAGTCATGATGGTCCTGTTAGTCGACAACTGTACGTCTTGCTGGTCATGCTGGTCAGCCAGCTTGGTTATGCTGGTCATCATGGTTGACTAGGTAGGTCTTGCTGGTCATGCTGGTCATGCTGGTCAACCAATGTGTTCATGCTGGCCAACCAACTTAGTGTTGCTGGTCATGCTGGTCGCTTAGCTTGGTTATGCTGGCCAACCAACTTAGTGTTGCTGGTCATGCTGGTCGCTTAGCTTGGTCATACTGGTCAACTAATGTGGTTATGCTGACCAACCAACTTAGTGCTGGTCATGCTGGTCGACCAGGTTGCTGATGCTGGTCATGCTGGTTTACCAGCTAGGTCTTGCTGGTCATGCTGGTCAGCCATCTTAGTCATGCAGGTCAGTCAGCATGATCATGCTGACCAACCAACTTTGTGCTGGTCATCCTGGTCGACCAGGTTGGCGATGCTGGTCATGCTGGTCGACTGGCTTGGTCATGCTGGTTTAGCAGCTAGGTCTTGCTGGTCATGTATCGTATAGGACCATATAGAGTATGTGAATTCGTCAGCCTCGATGTTTATAGTCCTAAGACTAAGATTACATTGCTTCATTATTTCCCACCAGAATTCAGAAAACACCTGCTGCCCCTGGCATTCAGCTACACGGCGCTTCTTGTACATTTTTATAGTCATACTGCGTCCAAAACCACAAGGACAAGCCTGTGGCACCTTAATGAACACCTGGCCATAGTTTGGGAGAAGTGTGTGTGGGCATGCATTCGCACAAAACATTTGGCCGAGTGTTGTGAGCTGCTGCGGTGTTTGTTAGCAACGTTAGCCTTAAAGCTCCAACACTGACCTGAAAAGACAAAGTAAAGTCAGAGAGTAAAAGTTAGAGCTGGGAATGTATGTCTCCTAAAGAGCAGATCTAGACAGCACTGCTAGCTTAGCGGCTACTCTATAAGTCCTCTGATACTGTTATACTGTAGTGTGCAATAATAATAGTACTGTAATTCAATTTAATATGCGTGCAATAACAACTGTGCAATATATTTATCATCTCAGGTATTACCACTATGCTACTTTACTATATTCATATAAATTATATACTTAAAATTGTTTCTCTTTGTTTTTAAATGTAGTGTTTATTTTTATTTTATAGAGCTTTTATTCCTGCACAAATGGTTGCAACTGTAACAACTGTAATTTCTTTCCTGGGATCAATAAAGTATTTCTGATTCTAATTCTGATATAACAAAGGGCATCTCCTTCAGGCGCTAAAGGCATATTAGCATATTGTTATTAGCATATTAGCATACTGCTAAATTTGCATAGTGCTAGTATTGGTAGTTATTAATAAAAAAACATTTACATTTATAGCATTTAACTGAGGCCCTTCTCCAGAGCGACTTACAAGGTTACTCGTATTACAGAGGTGGGCCAATGTAGTGTTAGGAGTCTTACCCAAGGACTCTTATTGGTGTAGCGCAGACTGGGAATCGAACCCCAGTCTCTGCCACATGGTGTAGCAGCTCAGTGGCAGGTAGTGGTGTTATCCGTTGCGCCACACCAACCGAAAGACTACTCTCAGAATTTTTAAATGTCATAAAAAGTACCAAGAGTCCTTCCAGCTTCAAGTACGGCTCGGCTCGACCCGCCATTCTTTAAAATCCACAGAAGACGAGCGTCCAGACTTTTTTTTCTGTCCTGCACCGAAGTGGTTGAACGAACTTCCCCTGGGTGTCCGAACAGCAGAGTCCAACACTCGCTGTCCTCAAACCCAGACTGAAGACCCTCCTCTTCTGAGAGGACTCAGGCGAAGAGAAGAGTACTATGGTCTCCATGTTGACTTAAGATTAGAGGATCTTCTGGATTCTAGTCTTTATAAACTAACTAAGGGTCTTTTCTGAGTGACAGTGAAGCACAGAGAAGAGCGTCGGCTAAAGGCCTTCAATATAAAGGTAAATGAAAAGTATATTTACATTTACATTTATGGCATTTAGCTGACGCTCTTATCCAGAGCGACTTACATGGTTACTCGTATTACAGAGGTGGGCCAATGGAGTGTTAGGACTCTTGCCCAAGGACTCTTATTGGTGTAGCGCAGCATAGTCACCCAGACCGGGAATCGAACCCCAGTCTCCCACATGTGTGGTAGCTCAGTGGCAGGTACTGGTGTTATCTGTTGCGCCACACCAAACACCTATATGAATATGCGCTGCTGCTAGTTGTTGCTAACACAACACAGGGAATCCTGTGAGGGGGCTAATGGATATTAGCATGGCGCTAGTGGAGATAATTAATAAAAAGACTACTTTTAGGGCGTATTTTTTAGCTTTTTCTCAGTGTCAACAACTTTTTAACAAAAAAGAAGAACAGAATTCACTTCTATAGCAAGTCTAAGCTATAAAGCTAACAAAGCTATTTCTAAACTAAATGAGCTTTTCTTACATTGTTTATAGCCAGGTAGTTTTAAACAGGCAGGGTTTGGGGATACCCAAAATAGGTAAAAAACAAATTATGCCATTGAGCATATTTCATTTTTGTATAAAACTGTAGGTAAATATACATTTTATTAAAATTTAGTTTAATTTTATATTATAGTCTCCATTTCCTTTCCCATGCTGGTGGCTATCACTGCTAGGCTAGTGTTGCTCTTTTCTGTGAGTGTTGCCATTTAAAAGCGAGACTTTTTCCGTTATTATTTTCACCAAAACCAACCATTCTATGACTTGACCTTCAGAATGTAGAGAAATACAGACCATTAATCATAATGTGTCGGGTAAAAAAAAGGCCCTATTGTCTTCCTCCATGTGAAGTCACATGACATCCGAAAAGGTAAGAAGCCGTTTCCAGTTATTGGGAAGGAAAAAGAGGCATTGCAAACTTCCAGGAATATCTATATGAAAAGAAAGCAAACCCATGAGAAATTGAGCTTTAAATAACACTTTGAATGGTCAACATGGTTCAGTGCCATGAGAGCAGTAAATGTCAAGTTTCTGTTTATAAGCGAAGAGAGACATGTATGAAATGCTAGCTGTAATTACACAATCTGTGGAGGACGTTCTTGGGTGACCTCCAGCGCAAGAAAGCAAGACACCATTGGAAAGAGAGTGACAGAACATACGAGCCAAATCCAGCTGGTTCTGATAGCTGGAATATCTGCAGTACGGTCTAGCTGCCTGGCTATTCTTATTCTCATTATCCACTAAAATATAGATGCTAGAAAATGGCTTGGCAGCAACGTTACATTCAGACCCAGAAGCAAAAGAACTGTTCAGAAGGTTCAGCACCCGGGAGAATGACCTGTAAAGCTGTTTATCGGGCAGTACGAGTTTATTTGTTTATAAAAAAAAGTAAAAGAATAAATACAAATAAATAAATAAATACAAATCTATTGTGACTGATGTGTGTTCGCTTAACCGTAAATCAGCTGAGCTGCTGGTGGACCTGAACACATCCATGCAGTGTCTGGAGTTCACAGAGAAGATCAGCACCCGAACCGGTGCTCTTCTATTCAACATCTAAATACCTTCACTGACCAACAGCACTCACTGACCACTGACTTTATGTTTATTTAGGTTTATTCTAATGATATATAGAGTTAATTACAGGTAGACACTCTCACCGACCACTGACTTTATGAGTATTTGGGTTTATTCTAATGTTATATAGAGTTAATTACAGGTAGACACTCCCACCGACCACTGACTTCATGTGTATTAGGGTTTATTCTAATGTTATATAGAGTTAATTACAGGTAGACACTCCCACCGACCACTGACTTTATGTGTATTAGGGTTTATTCTAATGTTATATAGAGTTAATTACAGGTAGACACTCTCACCGACCACTGACTTCATGTGTATTAGGGTTTATTCTAATGTTATATAGAGTTAATTACGGGTAGACACTCCCACTGACCACTGACTTTATGTGTATTTGGGTTTATTCTAATGTTATATAGAGTTAATTACAGGTAGACACTCTCACTGATCGCTGACTTTATTTGGGTTTATTCTAATGTTATATAGAGTTAATTACAGGTAGACACTCTCACTCATCGCTGACTTTATTTGGGTTTATTCTAATGTTATATAGAGTTAATTACAGGTAGACACTCTCACTGATCGCTGACTTTATTTGGGTTTATTCTAATGTTATATAGAGTTAATTACAGGTAGACACTCTCACTGACCACTGACTTCATGTTTAGTTGGGTTTATTCTAATATTATATAGAGTTAATTACAGGTAGACACTCCCACTGACCACTGACCATGTTTATTTGGGTTTATTCTAATATTATATAGAGTTTATTACAGGTAGACACTCCCACTGACCACTGACCATTTTATTTGGGTTTATTCTAATGTTATATAGAGTTTTACAGGTAGATACTCACTGAGCACTGATATTCTGTTTATTTTACTTATTGATTCTTCTGAAATCAAAAGTAGTAATAGCGAGTTTGCTGCAGGAACATCCTCTAGCCTTCTGAAAAGGCTCCGTAATTGGAAGGGGTATCTGGATACTTTTGGACATATAGTGCACATCCAGCACATGCATTTCAAACCCTATCCAGTCTTCCAGCCTGGCTGAGGGAGGCTGTTCCCATTTTAACTGTTATTAAATACTTCTGTGAGGTAGTGGGCTGTGTTCTGGGGTCAGCGAGTGGCCGAAATTTACAGATGTCTGTGAAACGGGAACTGCTTTGGAAAATGAGGCCATAATTTATATCTCCATGTGCCGCACTTGCAAATTACTGTGCTATGGCGGTATGTAAGAATGAGCATCTGTTAGTGGCTGTGTGATTACCCTAACGTCTCTAACACCCTCCCAGAAGTCCCCGTGCTGCTGCCCTGGGTGGCAGGCCCATGCCTTACCTCTCTCTCTCTGCTTAATGAGGTAATCGTAGACCACTCGCAGCACTCCACCTCCGTCCAACTACAGGCCCCGGCCCAGACTCCAATTAGTGGTCGCGCTAACGGGCAGTGATTACGCCTGCTCTTCAAATTAGGCCGGACCGCAGGTTTAAACACTGCTGGGGGGGTAACGGCAGCCTGTCCGTGGGCCGATCAGCGGGAGTCGCTCAGAGCTAATTAAAGGCCGCCATTGCATTTGTTTCTGTTGATTATGTTTCAGAATATTCTGTTTCGTGGAAATTGAATGCCGCCCATGTATGAGTATGAGTCAACATGTTCGAATATCATGTGTTAGAAGGTCCAGCATTTTCTCCAGATGTTGAGGGCAGGAGGTCCAGCCAGCAGGGCCGGCCCGGGCCAGGCCGTGCTGTGCCAGGCCGTGCTGTGCCAGGCCGTGCTGTGCCAGGCCGTGCTGCGCCAGGCCGTGCTGTGTAAGGCATGGACAGGCTTGTGACGGTATGTGACATCCCACATATCACATATTGCTAGTCTGAGCTTACATCGATCAGCCATAACATTAAAACCACCTGCCCATTATTGTGTATGTCCCTTAGTGCCGCCAAAACTGCTCTGACCCATTGAGGCATGGCTTCCACAAAACCTCTGAAGGTCTCCTGTGGTATCTGGACAGCTTTAGATGTTGTACGTTGTGAGGTGGGACCTCCATGAACATCAGTGAGCGTACATAACCCTGTGGCTGTCATTCCTTAGAGCACTTTTGGGAGGTGAGTACTGACCACTGCATACATACGGGAACACCCCACAAGACCTGCCTGATGTTTAGGAGATGTTCTGACCCAGTCGTCTAGCTATCGCAATCTGGACCTTGCCGAAGTCCTAATATATCCCACTGTTGACAGGTGCCATTAGAAGCAGATAATCAGTGTGGTTCTATGGTCTGTACACAGTTCTAGACTGTAGCTCATCTGGACCGGCTTAGTTTATCAGATATGAATAATAAACTGGCAACACAGAGGACACACAGTCTTCTCGCCTCTATTGGCAGACCTGAACTGTCTCCCTCTAGTGGACAACCGAGGAAATGCTATTGCTCTATAATTACTCACAGCGAATCCAAAAATAGAGTAGCTGACAGACCAGTTTGCCCCAGACCAAACTGATCTACGACCAGTGTAAAATGATTCTACTGCAGCCTAGTCCTGGAGCTCCACCACGCACCTGGTTTTAACATCCAGATGCTGATACAGATGTGCAAATACACACACACACTCTCACACAATGTGTCTAGTCCTTGTAGAGAAGTACTGCCAATAGAATAGGACTCTCTGGAGCAGATAAACATGATGACCCTATTGGCACCATGCTGCCTAACAATGCCAGACGTGGGCTAGTAGACGGGTCTAAAGCCCCCCAGCATTGAGCTGTGGAGCAGTGGAAGAACTGTGTTCTCTGGAATGATGGTGATGGTGCTCCATCCAGTACTTTTAGGATGTTTTGCGAAGTTAGAGATGTTAAACGTTCTTGTTGCTGAATACAATCAAATCCTCCCTGGACAGTAGAGACTCCAGACTTTTTAATACCCTTGATTTCAGAAGAAAGAGTGAATGAGTGAGCAGGTGTCCCAATACTTTTGCCCATTTGGTGTCATTTAGAAGGCCTTCATTATCTGAACCAGGTGTGCTGGATGAACCCTGAATGTTGCCAGAGATGGTCTTCAGTGGTCTCACAGCAGCGTGCATGTCTGGTGAAGTTTCCTAGGATCAGGGTTATGTAGAATCTCAGCACGGGACTTTGATTCCTTTACTTATTCCCAGAAAAGGAACCTCATTCAGAGCAGTTACAGGAGAACGGTGGTAGGTAGGTGAGACAAGGGGCTTTAGAATAATTAGATTAACATTACAAATACGGCTATTGTTCTAAATGTGAAAACATTTATAAACAGAGCTATTGTAGTGCGTGAGCCGAACTACTGCTAAGACTTTTTCTAAATCTGCAGATTGACATTGTTATTGAGACCATCAACAGTTTATATCTAATTACACTCAGAATTTTACATTTAAGACAACCTGATTATAAATACATATATATATATATATATATATATATATATATATATATATATATATATATATATATATATACACACAATTTTTTTGCTTTTTTTGCAATTCAGCAATTTGGTGCTCGCAATTAACCCACCCCTTCATAACTCTCCCTTGCACTAGCGATGCTTCCAACACTAGGAGGGTAAGGACATAGCACGAATCTCAAACATTGCCCCGAGGAAAGCACCGGGTCCCCAGCTCCACCTCACCACCTACCAGACGCCTGTGCCAGCCAACATCACTTTAAGATGAGGGGAGAGTGAGAGAGCGCCATCTACCCACCCGGGGAGAGCACAGTCAATTGTGCTCTTTCAGACTCCGGCTGCTGATGGCAAAACGACAAGGCTCGGGACTTCACGGCTCACAATTCATGGGCCTTAGTGGTAGCAGATTAGACTGCTGAGCCATTTGGAGCCCCCAAATATGATGATTTCGAGGTGTGTTTGGGATCAGTAAGTATTTTGCGAGAGAGCACAACTGATGTTTTTGCTGGTATTTAATTAAATCCATTCTTTCCTCTACCAGTGAAAGGTCCCAGTGCCACTGGCTGCAGCACAAAGCCAGGGCTTGATCCAGCCACCCCAGCGCTGAACAGTTGGGGAGGTATTCTTTTCATGACATTCTGCCTACCTTCACAGACACTTGGCCAAAACGAAATGAGCTAAATTAGCTAATAAAGTGTTTAATATTGAATAATGTTGCCAATAATTCCCACCAGTTCTTCATGTAAGGTAGGAAGGCGGGGGTTTCAGCAGTCTGAGATGCATGTTTTCAGATCTGACTGGATCAGACCTGATCACACTGACAGAAGTCAGCATTTCTTTACATTAATGAATCTCTTAAAAACAGTAAACAACTGGAAGCAGCTGCACTCAGCACAGTTTTATTTCATTTTTTGATTATTTTTGCTGGTTTAAAAGCTTTAGAGTGAAGGAATGTTGATGCTGGGACGGACAAAGAAATATTAAATCAGAATTTTAGCAACAAGTCATTTTAATAAAACAAGTGAATGAAAAAAAAGGGACAGAGTATCTGTTTTAATCACATTTTCAGGGTCTCAGAGCTGGGATAGCTGTTCCCACATTGTTTACGCCCCCATCTCCAAAAAATCCCAGTTTAACCCCTGATTATACACACAGTGATAATATATACTGTGCAAAAAAAAGCCTCCCAGTAGCCTTCAACCTGCTTATCAGCAAATATTACCTTCAATGAGCCACTAAATTCCGACATCTGCTTTTTAAGGTGGCCCGTAAAATGACATGAGATTCAGTACGGTCTTCAAAATGGACCTTCACCATCAACACTTTGATATTTACGTTATATAATATTTCCACCTGTGCATGAACTTGCTTAAAAAAACAAAGTCTAAATGCTAAATGCCATATAAGAGACCCTCCACTAGGGGGAGCATGTAATCCTTGGTCTAAAATGTGTAAGGGGGTCCAAGCCGGGAGACCAGAAGAGAGGTAATGCCTTAGGACCCGTTTACACCTGGTCATGTCATGTGACTAGCATCTGTTTACATGTGTTTATAGTCAGAGTGAAATCTGATCGCTGTGTGGGAATATGCTCATTTGTTTGTTGCTTGGCAGTTATGACTGGTGTTCTGGTTGTACTGGGAGGGGTTTTGGATGTGGAACGAGTCTTGGAGAGATGGAGGTGTTTACTGCTGTGGCTCAAATGCGTCTCAGACCTCTTCCTGAAGTGGTTTGATTGATCAGATTTGGATCTGGTCTTGGGTGTGTTTACACTTGTGTTTTTAAGAGGCTTGGCCTTATCCAGGTATGACCCTGATACTCCAGATGCATGAAGTGACCAGGTGTAAACGGGGGTCTTAGTACCCTAAGCAAACTGCTGGTTATAGAAATATACATTGGGCTTCAATACCAGGTGCCATCGTTAAATTTAACCTCTCAGGAATCCCAGACCCCATCCTAAATCACTGTACCTGACGGACTCAGTACCAGGCCCGATCATATAAAGAAAGACTTTTGCTCAAATCTGCCACGGGATGGCACCATGCGCACGTCTACATTAGTCATAGTGAAATGCTTTCTCATAAGGGAGCAGCGTGTTGAATCTGTGGATTCTAAGCAGTGCTGTGTTTTCTATGGCTACATAACACACAGCAAGGGTGACTTGTATATTGTCGGCTACAGTGTGTTTTATCCCACATCCACGTTATTATACACTAAATGGACAAATGTATTGGGACACCTACACATTACACCTACAGGAGCTTTTACGACCACCCATTCTAAACCCATAGGCTGTATTAATATGGAGCTGGTCTCCCTTTTCTCTAAGCTCTACCAGCAGCAGCAGCAGGTCTGGAGCTCTGCAGTTATTGAGTCAGTTGAGTCAGAGGCTTTTCTGCACTCTGCTCTGAGCTCAGCACTCGGCCCTGACCCCGCTCTGTAACGTTACATGGTCTGACAGACACTCGGTGGCTGAGCTGCTCTCTGTGAGCTGTTCCTCCTAAACTCTTCCACTGTTCAATAATAACACCACTCACAGCTGATGGAGGAAGATCTAGGAGGGAGGAAATTATAAAATTTCACCAGCTGACTTGTTGTTGTTGGTGCAGCGGTGTCTCCTATTACATACAGAACCACGCTGGAGTTCAGTGAGCTCTTCAGAACCTCCCACTCTTTCACTGATGTGTGGAAGAAAGGCAGACTGCAGGACTAGAGGCTGGATTTTATACACCTGTGGCAATAAGACTTAGTGAAACTCAATGATAAACGAGGTGTCCCAATATTTTTGTCCATACAGTGTAGCTCTGTACTGATGTAATGTGCTGTTTTGTGCCTCTTTCAAAAAAACAGTCTATGCATGTGAATGGGCGGGGCTAAACTGCTGTATGCTAAGATGGCTTGTCATACACATCCTGGGTCACGCTTCCTCTGGCTCATGTACAGTGGAGCATGCACCCCCACCTTTTGGGCCAGGTATTTCCACCACTCTACAGCAATAAGAGTCCTTGGGCAGGACTATTTACTCTACATTCTCCTACCTGTGTAAGGCTACACACACACACACACACACACACACACACACACACACACACACACACACACCAACCAGACATAATTCACCCTTATTTAATCAGACGAATAAGGGCTGTTGTGTACTTGGCCGTCTCTGATTCACCTACAGATCATCGTTCTATACAAAAAAGCTGATTTTGCTATTATTAAAACCCAAACGCCCACAATGGAGAACAAAGCATGTGTAAGGACAAAAAGTAGAACATAAATAAACTGTGCTGAGGCAGGACTCTCGTGGCCGCACGTCGCCCCACTTCCTCATAGTTCTCTGTTATTAGAATTGCCCTCCGTCCACAGTCACTTGCCATAGAGCCCGACGTGTTGCTTCCAAACACACTGATGCTTCTGTTCTCCATGTAATCCGGCTATCTCTCCACCAAGCCTGCAGTCAGTCAGTCAGTCAGTCAGCCGGCCTCAGACCTGCCCTGAGAAACACACTCCGTCAGAATACACACAAAGGCATGAGCGAGACTCACTGGGACGCTTATGCTGACTTAACAAAGGTCTTTCTATTCCAGCAATTTTGCCTATTTCATTTTCTGCTGCTGGAAGCACAGCAGACGTCCCTATCTCTGCTAAAGTCACATAATTGATTAAACGATGTGTTAAACTGTTCCAGGAGTGTTGTAGGAGCAGCCAGGCACAATAAAAAATAATCTAATTTACATAATTGTATCCTTTAACAAGTAATGGAAGCTTGGGGATACTCCGCCAATTAGCATCATGTGAACTGCATGCCTGCATTACATGAGGCAGGGGTGGCTCAGTGGTCAGAGCTCTGGGTTATTGATCACAGGCTTGTGGGTTTGATACCCAGGTTTGTTAAGCTCACACTGTTGGGCTCCTGAGCAAGGCCCTTAACTCTCTCTCTCTCCCCAGGGGAGCTGTAGTGTGGCTAACCCTGGCTTTCTAAGCTTGGATTTAATATGGAGATCATTTAAGTCCTATTAAACCTGTGTCTAACACTAACTAGGAAGAGACAGATCTACTACAGCTCCGGAAACAATGAAGAGACCACCCTGCATGAGCAGTTTCTCTGGGTTTACTGTTTATAGGCAGTGTGTTTAAGTGTGTGTCCTCTTAAAAAAAAAAAAGTATATATATATATATATATCATAGCCCTACTGTAAAGGCCATGGATAACATGGAAAAGGCCATTATGGATGTGTGTGTGTGTATATATATATATATATATATCCATAATGGCCTTTTCTGTGTTATCCATAAACATGGCCTGTACAGTAGGGCTATGATTAAAGCTTCCTTGTGATGCTCAGCTGTCAGTTTTTACATACATATATATATATATATATATATCTGCTCCTAGAAAAAAAAATAGCATAGAAAAATGCCATTATATATATATATATATATATATATATATATATATATATATATATATATATATATATATATATATATATATATATTACGAGGGCAGCTCCAGTAGTGATCCTGCAGTGACACGGACCAAACCAGCTGAAGACTGCGTATCATTTTCAGGAAAGCAGGAGTTTGCACTCGGCTGGTAATGTGAGAGTGTTTCTCATGAGTGTAAACATTCTCGCGCTCTCGCTTCACTGAGAATGCCATTTCAGGCGTCTTTGGCTTCTGTTCATTCTCATAAAGTTTACACTTCACCTGTCCGCAAAGAAGACCTCCTGCTAGTAAACCCCGTCCTCTCAGTCTAAAACAGAGACAAACACACAGGAGACGAAGAGGTCATACTCTGAGGCCTGTCACACAAACAAGGTTTCAATATTTTGGCAAGAAAATAAAAAATAAGTTGTGCACACTTTCACACTCTTTCTCCTAAAGGTAGGCGTGGTTGGTGTCTCAGGTTTGGCGCTGGAGCTACGAGGCTAACGTACATCGAGTCTAATATGAGTGGTTTATCCATCAGAATCTATTTAATGCAGATCTGCTGCTCCAGATCTGGCTAGTGCGCCCCCTAGAGGTCGAAAAGTCAGTTCTGCTGCGTCTGTAACCACCTGTGTCTCCACCTGTGTCTCCATAGAGGGGCTTCTTCCCACTACTTATCCCTCCTCCGAATGACGGTAGAAAAGCCTCTGATTGGCTGCTTTCTACCCTGCCTGCCCATGCCTTACTAAGCCCCGCCTCTTGTTATTGACCGCCTTAGCGTTCACGCAGACAACCTGACGTAGACAAATGAACGTAACTATTCACATATCTGCCTTTGTGCTATGCGTGTTACTGGAGGTTTCCACTAGAGGGCAGACCACTCTAGCTTTTTTCCTCCATACAGAGGCACGTACCGATGCGGGTGATTGCGGACTTGGTCACATAGTCTTTTTTGATGCTGCTGATAGCCTGCACTGCCCCCACAGCATTTGTGTGTACTGCACCTTGTGTTCATTTCTGAGGACGTGAATTGTGAAATACTATTTTTCGTAAAAATGTGAAAATCTGAGTTTTCGGGCAATTTTGGTCAATTTTTCACTTTTTACATAAATAAACTTTATCACTTGGTAAAATAATCAGAATTAAGAGTTTATCAAATATGATGTAGCTTATAAAAGACAAACAGCTCGAAATAAATAAAATCTATTTACACTAGCTTACCTGAAATAAGTAATTCTGATCCAGGTGGATTTAGTCCCAATGACTGTTATATATACTACTATATGTCGGCACAGAATATTGTCCTATATTGTCTATATGGAAGCTTATTGCCCCCAATTAGCATGGTGCTAACTGTATGTCTTAATCAGGTGTTCAGTAATCTCTAATAGACTCTCTGTTATCCATAAACATGGCCTTTACAGTAGGGCTATGATTAAAGCTTTCTTGCAATGCTCAACTGTTTTTCCACACTGTCAGAGAAGCAGATCCAAATGTTTTTAGCTATGGTAACACACGCTATATGGACAAAAAAAAGTATTGGGACACCTACAGGAGGTTTTCTGACCTCCCATTCTAACCCCATAAGCATTATTAATATGGAGCTGGTCTAAGCTTTGCTCTAAGCTCTACCAGCAGCAGCAGGTCTGGAGCTCTGCTGCAGTTATTGAGTCAGTTGGAGGCTTTTCTGCACTCTGCTCTGAGCTCAGCACTCAGCCCTGACCCCGCTCTGTAACTTTACGTGGTCTGACAGACACTCGGTGGACACTGAGCTGCTCTCTGTGAGCTGTTCCTCCTAAACTCTTCCACTGTTCAATAATAACACCACTCACAGCTGATGGAGGAAGATCTAATGTGTGTAAGAAAGGCCGACTGCAGGACTAGGGGCTTGATTTTATACACCTGTGGCAATCAGACTGAATCAGACACCTGAATTCAGTGATTAAGAGGTGTGTCCCAATACTTTTGTCCATTTATAGTCCACTTCAGGCCAAGTTTATAGATAACAGTGAGTGTTACAGTGTCTGAAACCACACAAGGACACCTCAACATGCTTTGAGGAGAGTGTGTGATGATTTAGGCATACAGTTAGCACTATGCTAATTGGTGGCGCATAAGCTTTCATTACCTGTTAGCTACATTAGCCTCGTAGCTCCAGCGCAAAACTGGAGAAGCCCTTTAAAAGCTGCACAGCTTAAAAAGTTACACATGCATGATTAGTAATGTGCGATGCACTTAGAGAGAACTCACGCCGGCGAATCCTGATTGGCCAGAAGATCATTGTGCTCAGACACATACCGGCAAGAATTGCCACGCCCCCAGTTACTGTTACCATGACGATGTGGTAGAACCACATGCATTCAGCACAGCAAACCAGCGTCCTGTTAACAGATACCACTGTGTGAGAGACAAGGACATTATACTCATACCACCATACTCTAGACACTCACACACACACACACACACATCACAATCTGTCCAGAATGTCTGAGACATCCCTGAGTACAAAGACCACCTCTGACCTCCATAAATCTGGTCAACGTTTCTGAAATTATCAGGCCAATTGTCTGCTTAGCTTCTACTCTACGAACCCGCTGACCGCTGATTTTTGGGCTCGGCTTACCGGCACGGGTACAGGCCCTGGATCAGCATGACTGCAAGTCCGTTGGACACCTTGTCCGTGAAGCTCATCGCTCCATACACAAATGCCCCACTTTGCTGTGTGGAGAGGAAGAAATACCATTAAAGCTCTTATTCAGCATAACAACAGTTTAGCCTTTAAAGCAGCAGTATGTGAAAACTGGTATTTCTTGCTTATGGGCTCCCACTACAGTCAGGAAGTGTAATTCGTGCATTGAGCCACCTTTACATGCATTTCTGGACAAGCTGAGATATATAGAAGTGGCAGATGAAGGCAAAGAAGCATGTAAGGGTGGTTCAAAGTACGAATTACACTTCCTGACTGTATTTGAGAACCGGTAGTTCTTGCTCCTGGGCTCCCCCTACAGTCAGAAAGTGTACTTCATGCTTTGAGCCACCCTTACATGCATTTCTGGGCAAGCTGAAACATATAGAAGCAGCATCTAAAAGGTAAAGAAGCATGTATGGGTGGATCAAAGCACAAAATAGACTTAGGGGGAGCCCATGAGCAAGAAATATCAGTTCTCAGATACAGTCAGGAAGTGTAAATCGTGCTTTGAGACACCCTTACATGCATATCTGGACAAGCTGAGAGAAGCTCCAGAAGCTTGATCTGAAGGTGGAGCAGTATGTGGGCTGAGGCGGTGGAGTAATACTACAGGATTTTACACTAATATGACTCTATGGGTTCTGCAGCGTTACACAGCAGCAGTTCTGGAGAGAGGTTCTCCTCCTGCAGCTCCACCACCAAAGTTCACCACAGTGCCAGAGTCACCAGAGTAGCTGCTATATTGGTTTGAGCTGTTCTTTTAAGGTAAAAACGCTACAACGTGTTGCTTTAAACAGCAGGAGTTATCATGAATTCAGGGTTGGATAATCAGAATGATTACTATAATAATTAATAACAATATTAATTTCCACCTTAAGGTGGTTTATAGTGCAGATAAAAGGACACTTTTTAACAAATACAGTGAAATAAACAGTGAGCTAAAAGGTAAAATACGGCCTTACAATGAATTTTAAAATGAAAATAATATGAAATGAAAATGAAAATAATAAATAATAAAAAATTAGCAGTAAATTTTTAAATCAGCTGTAAATTAGACCTCACCGTCTGATCTCCGATGAGATTGGCAGTCATGGACAGGGACATGACCAGAAT
The DNA here is from genome assembly GCF_030463535.1 of Salminus brasiliensis. Lineage (NCBI taxonomy): Eukaryota > Metazoa > Chordata > Actinopteri > Characiformes > Bryconidae > Salminus > Salminus brasiliensis. Next base: position 3,011,417 of record NC_132883.1, read on the forward strand.
GATGGCGGAACCAGATCCAAGCAGTACAGCCGCCCCATACACCCGAGAGCCCATCTGCAGGTCCAGCAACACCCAGGCAGCAAAGCCCAGGATGGGCAGCAGGCCGATCAAATACGTCATCTGAGAAAATCGGGAGATTTTCAATTATTTATTTTTCTAAAAACATAGAAAGACATCTGCCGCACCCAAAACTGAAAATATGAGCGTTATAACGTTAGGGGTATCGTTAGCAAATCTGCTAATGGGACTAGAGCTGGGGGTGTGACGCACAAGGCATGACCATGTTGGAGTGGGTCGCTGATTGGTGCTGGTTTTTCGATGGTCAAGCGATGCTGCATTAGATATCGTTGGATTTAGGTACACCATTCGTTTGCAGAACTAAACAGCATCATATTCACCAATCAGCCATAACATTAAAACCACTTCCACTGTCCCGTGGTATCTGGCAGCGGCAGCACCAAGACTAACAGCATCAGCAGATCCTTGAAGTCCTGTAAGTTGTGAGGTGGGACCTCCATGAGCATCCCATGAGCCCCATCACCCTGTCACTGGTTCACCAGTTGCCCTTCCTTGGTAGGTACTGCCCACTGCACACATCACATACACCACAAGACTTTGTCTAGAACATCACAGGTTTGGTTCTGGTCAAAGTGGCCTTTAACAACTTCATCACCTTCAAGACCTGACTGTTCACTCGCTGCCTAATATGTAGATCCACCCCTTTGAGAGGAGCCACTGGACCCAGATCATCAATGCTATTTACCTCTTGACCGGTCAGTGACGGTTTTAATGTTGTGGCTGATTGGTGTAGATAGCGAATCAGCCTGTAGATAGTGGAATGAGCCTGTTGTGGGGTAACTTGTGGCCATTTCTACGATCAGTGTGTGGACTCACTGTGGTGCCGATGCGTTTGCTGACAGGCTTCATGGCCAGAGAGGACACAAAGCCACTGACGTAGATCACCAGGGGAATGGTAGCGATGTATTTCTGCAGACACCGGACACAGGACCGCCGTTCAGTACATCACAGGTTACTGCAGTTTTTAATATCTACCACAATTTACCCATAAAAATACAGTTTTATGGATTTATTTGTCGGTTAGTTAGGGGCAAAACAGCGCTCACCTTTGGTAGTAGTAAAGAATTGATCAGAAACATAGAGATGTAGGTCTGAGAGAGGTTGACGATCAGTCGGGTGCACATGTAAAGAACAGCCACCTGCAGAACCAAGGTACAATCATTTTATTTACATTATCATTAAAATCTGCACAAATAATCGCACTGCCAATTTTGATAGGCAGCACAGCACAGCCAGTACAGCCTACCCACTGGATTGCTCCTTACACCTCTCAGACACTTCATACTGAAGGTGCCAGGGATGCATTTGATGAGTAATTACTGAGTATTTAAGTAGTTTGACACATAAATAGTAAGTATGTGACTTTGGTTGGGGTGAAAAATGCCCAGATACAGTTTAACAAGCCTATTTACCACCCTGTTATTTCACCTCAGAATGAACCCGTACTCTCATGTCTAGCAGAGTCTGGAGGTGACGAGCTGCTCTCCAGTGTCAACAACATGATCTCCTGCAGACGCCGTCCCGTTCCGCTGTTTTGGGTTTGGAATTGTATGCAGGGTAAGATTAGTGGGGCCTAGGGCTCATCCTAGGGGTCATTTTTTGACTTTTTGACAAATTTGAATTACCCAACCCTACATTATCACCTCCCACAATCACACACGATTCCCCCAACACTAGTGAGCGTGGTTGTTAGGCCTGGTTGGGGATCTATTGACCCTGGCCATTGGGGGTGTCAATACTTATGCAACAGTTTTGGGAGTTCGGAATTGAATGCAGGGTATGATTAGTTGGGCCTAGGGCTCATCCTAGGAGTCTTGCTGGATAGCTCTGCTGTCCCCTCACAGTGCCTCTCAGTGTGATGTGCTGTTAGCAAGCTGAGGAGATTGTAGCCAGTTCGCTTTTAGCCTTGCCCAGGTTTGGCGTTGTCGAGTCTTACAGGTAAAAAACAATAAGCCGGTCTTTCCCTCTTGAGTGAGTTTAGCTCTAGTTTGGTTTGGCTGAAGCTGTTCAATTTAGTCTGCATATAAAAGTCAGTACTGGTCGTACTGCTCCTAAAATCCAGGGTATATATTATTATTGCTAGATTTTTTTATACATAATGTCAAAAGGTCAAAAACGATAAAAATGGAGATACAAGGTTTATGAGTAAAAGTGAGCCCTAAACCCTACCAATCATACCCTGCTTACAATTCCAAACCCCCAAACCTTCTGCTACATAAGTATCGACACCCCAATGAATCTTACTTTTCTTACATACATAATAAATTTTATTTTCGCCCCGTTTTCTCCCCAATTTGGACCGCCAATTACCCAACCCTTACATAACCCCACCCCCCCCAATTGCACACGATCCCCCCAACACTAGTGAGTGCGGTTGTTAGGCCTGGTTACGGCAGCAACCTGTACTCTCATGTCTAGCAGAGTCTGGAGGTGACAAGCTGCTCTCCAATGTCAACAACACCAGAGCTTTCGCTAGTGGGCGGGGTTTATGCCAATGTTGCAGGTGTGAATCTAATGTAACAGGGTGTCACTGGGGGTGTCAATACTTATGTAACGGTTTTCAGGGTTTGGAATTGTAAGCAGGGTATGATTAGTAGGGCTTAGGGCTCACTTTTACTTATAAACCTTGTATCTCCATTTTTATTGTTTTTGACCTGTTGACATTATGTGAATCTGGCAGTTACTGATGAATGGACCAATAGAAATGCTCCAAAATGACCGGGAATTAAATCTACATTGAAAGTTAAGGAGGTTTTTCCCTTTGTTGTGATTTTAGAGATATAAGAATCAGGGGTTGTACGTAGGGTCACACTGGCCCCATTTTTCAGTACGCTCAGTAGTCCCTATAGCATCATATTAATACACCTACAGAATTCGACCGCTGGGAAGCGGTCAGTGTGTTCATGTGTCAGTTATTTTAGCTATTTTATTGGCTTTGAAGGCTCAGTCTATTAGATTTTAGTGGCAGAACTGTTAAGTCACCTGATAAAAAGAGGGTTCAGTAAACCAGTGTTTCCACTGCAGTAGAGTCCTGGAGCTGGAGCTGAAGTCAGGCAGCAGGGGGTGACGCTCCCCCGTCTCGTCCCGGGGCTGCACTCTCTCCTGCGTGCCCATGTGGAAGATCAGTGTGAAAATAGCACCGACTCCCAACACGATCAGCGCCAGGTCCTGAAAGATGAGGGATAAATTCATCTCTGAATCATAACTGGTTATTACCTGCACTATATGGACAAAAGTATTGGGACACCTGCTCATTCATAGTTTCTTCTGAAATCACGAGTATTTAAAAAAAGATTTGTTGGAGTAACTGTCTCTACTGTCCAGAGAAGAAGGCTTTCTACTAGAATTTGAAGGCGCATTGCTGTGAGGATTTGATTGCGACAAGAATGTTTGCGAGGTTAGGACGTTGGATGATGATCACCACCCCACCTCATCACCCCCAGCTCCCCAACTCGTCCCAAAAGTACTGGATGGAGCACCACCACCACCACTATCATTCAAGAGAACACAGGTCTGTCACTGCTCCACAGCTCCTCAAGGCTGGGGGGCTTTATACCCCTATACTAGCCCACACCTGGCATTATTAGGCAGCATGGAGCCAATAGATTCATCATGTTTATCTATTGAGAGAGTCCTATTGTATTGGCAGTACTTCATTACAGGGACAAGTGTGTGCAAAGTGGCGGAAAGCATTCATTAGGAGGGGTGTCCACAAACTTTTGGACATATAGCGCAGGTTTGCCAGTTGCGTCATGCTGTTAGCGTGATTTGCAGGCGTTTAGGTTCCCCTCAGCTTATCCGGCCTTGCTGAACTTACAGTACTCATCAAGAATTTAGTCACAAAGCCAGAAATGGATTAAGAGCCACTAAATCTGCTTGGATTGGTACCGGTGGGATTTCTGCTGCTCTGGCTGTTTTCTACTGATCTTATTGTGGGGCTGGCGACGGCTGGGGGCTGGGGTCGGCAGTGTGCACTCACCTTTGAGTCATTCATTTTTTTTTTTTGCCGTGTAATATTCAGACGCAGGGCCAAAAAGAGTGTATTTGTAAAGATTTTGAAATGGTGTGACCATGGACTCTTTAATCCAGCTTAACTGACCATGTGTGTGACTGACCAAGTGCCGATGTCCATCAACAAAATCTGACGTGTATATATATGAATTAGAGAGCACTGCAGTGCTTACATATAAAAACTGCAGTAGGCTGATGAGATTTTTAAAAATACACTATATGGACAAAAGTATTGGGACACCTGCTCATTCAGTGCCTCATCAGAAATCAAGGGGATTTAAAGAGTTGATCCTGCTTTTGTTGGTGTAACTGTCTCTACTGTCCAGGGAGAAGTTAGGCTTTCTACTAGATTTTGGAGGAGAACTGCTGTGAGGATTTGATTGCATTCAGCGTCAAGAGCATTGGTGAGGTCAGGATGTTGGATGATGATCACCACCCCACCTCATCATCATCACCCCCAACTCATCCCAAATGTGGGAAACCTACGGAAAACACATGCGCAGTTGCAGATATAGTGATGTTAAGCAGGTTTTTAGGAGTTTAAAGGTCCATATCACATCATATATCATATACACTGCGTGTCCAAATGCTTGTGGACACCCCTTCTAATGAATGCATTCAGTTGCACCCATTGCTGAAGCTGTGTTATAACACTGCTGTCCAATGAGTTTGTCCTTATAACGCAGCTCGGTGTGCCTACAGTTACGCCCCAGAGCCGTGCTGGTGGAGTTAAGTGCTTCAGTGAAGCTCTTACCCTGAATATAGGGATGTCAACCTGACTCAGGTGGTCCACTACGGACGGGTCAGCGATGTGCTGGAAGTGGAACAGCAGCCAGGCCACGCCGTAGACTGTGATGTTGGCCATCACTGTGAAAGCGTACCTGTATGAGAAACAATAAGGCAAGGAAAGTACACTTAATAAAAGTGAGTTCCAGCTTCTCTGCTAGACCTGCTAAATAGGAAATATCACATTTTACATGTTACATTTTTGTATTCACCAACATAGCATTTCCTGAAGTGTAATAATTATAGCATTTACTTTATATATTTATATAAGTATACACTCAGTTTTAGGAGAAATAATAAAACAATAATAAATATATTAATATTATTTAATATTATTATTATTATTACTATATGTATACTTTTATAATTATAATAAATATATATATATATATATATATATATATATATATATATATATATATATATATATATATATATATATATCATGAAAAATACAATGTGCAATACCCCCCCACACATGTGCAATTAATTAGCAATAATCTGTAAATAATATTGTTATTGCTTTTTTATTTCTATTATTTATATTGTCTTATATATTATATCTATTATATTTATATAAGTTTTTGCATCTGAGTGTCTTGCTATCCCTTTCCTGCTGTGACACTGAGAATTTCACCACTGTGGGGCTAATAAAGGATTATCTTATCTGATCTTATCTTATTGTAATAATATTATTAATATATTAATATATATATTAAATAATAATAGATTCTCTGGTTGCTTTTCAGCAGTCAGTTATTTTAATAGCGAAGCCGTGATGAGATTTCACATTGCACAGATTTATTTCCTAAAGCTTCCCAAACAAATCGAATCGCAGGATCTGAGACCGAGCCTCTGAGCTGTGGAGTGATGAACTGTGGTCCTCCAGCCCAGCTGCGTCCCCTCGCCTCCCTCTCCTCAGTAACTAATCTGACTGTAATGTGAACCGAGACACTGCATGTTACACAACACAACGCACTGCAGTGCAGCGTCCAACGCCGAGTCCCGACCGAGCCAGAGAGGGACCTGCCAAAACTGTGCACTTGCATGTAAAACGTGAAGCCCTCAGAAACCACCCCACGGCCCAAACGCGGCCTCATGTCCAAGCTCCCGCAGGAGCCAAGGTGCAGAGGATTTGGCTCAGAGCCAAATCTGTTTGTTTTCGTCTTTTCTGTTAATATTATTAATATGCAAACCTCACTGTAACTGTACTTAACCTAATCAGTCATGTGTCACAACACAGCGATACACACATGATTATAATACCCTGCTGAGTCACATCTCCTGTTGTTCTGACACCAGATCTCTGTTTCCCATCAGCTCTAGTAGTTACTCTCCCAAGAAGCAGTTTGAGGAAGAGCAGCATATGATCCTAAAGATGTGCTCATCTAGACATAAGTAGATTAATCATAAAACAAGCTCAAAATGAGAAATAATAACCATTTTAACTATATATATATATATATATATATATATATATATACACACACACACACACACACACACACACACATTTATATATATAAGATGATTTCATTCGACAGAATGCTATTTTGTATGTTGTGTAACCATCTATAATTATTATAATATTTATTATTAATAATATAAATATAACAATAATATTATATTATATTATATTATTATCATCCTATTTCTACTATTATAATATTATTATATAATAGTGTATACTCAGTTGTAGGAGGAAGAATGAAAAAACAGCAAAATAAATTAACAAAATTAAAAGCAATTAAAAAAAAGTATTTCAATTTTCAATTACATTTTAATTTACGATATTTAGCTGATGCTCTTATCCAGAGAGACTTACAATGTAACTCGTATTCCAGACGTAGACCAAAGTAGTGTTAGGAGTCTTGCCCAAGGGCTATAATTGGTGTAGCACAGCATAGTCATCCAAACCAGGAATCGAACCCCAGTCTCCCACATGGTGTGATAGCTCACTGGCAGGTAGCCGTGGTATCTGTTGTGCCACACCAACACCATTACTGTGTAAAAACTTCATCTCGTGACTGTAAACTCAAAGTACCCTCAGTGCCAGGTCAGACCCCTCAGTGCCAGGTCAGACCCCTCAGTGCCAGGTCAGACCCCTCAGTGCCAAGTAAGATCCCTCAGTGCCAGGTCAGACCCCTCAGTGCCGGGTCAGACCCCCTCAGTGCCAGGTCAGACCCTTCAGTGCTGGGTGAGACTCCCTCAGTGCCGGGTCAGACCCCTCAGTGCCAGGTCAGACCCCTCAGTGCCGGGTCAGACCCCTCAGTGCCAGGTCAGACCCCTCAGTGCCGGGTCTTGGTGAGTAGTTTACTGTAGAAATATGATGCTGTGGCGCTCAATGCTAATGCTGCTAATGTTGCTAATGCTGCTAATGTTTACATGGGCTGAGTGGGAGGAGCTTAACCTGAATGAAGCTCAGTCAGTGCTGGTCTTCAGTCGGTCCAGTCAGAGATGAGGTGATGTGGGGTTATCTCACCGATACTCTCCAGCAGTGGTAAACAGCGAGCTGCCGCAGGGTCGTGCAAGGTCACACTGATGTTTAGAGCTGTAGCGTGTCGCGCTTCGGCCCGAGATGGACTAGCCCTTGGTCCATGTTGGAGAGACTTCCAGACATGCTAGCTGCCCCCTGCTGGCTGTGCTGAAGCCCAGTAAAGATTTCTGAGGGAGGCTGGCTAAAAACTGGCGAGCGCTCTGTTAAATAGTGCCGCTATCCAGAGCCGGACGTGACGACGCAGTGACTGTAATGAGGGGTTTTTCATTGAATCAGGAAAAACAGGCCGCTTATCTGCACTGCATTAACAAAGGGGACTCTCTCGTACCTGTAGGCTGTGAGCTCAACCTTGGCATGCTCACAGGTGACCAGCTCAGGGATGAGCGACAGGTGGGAGATTTGCGTGGCAGCCCAGCCAAACTGGAAGACGATGATGAAGGGCATGAAGTAGATGAGCCCCACCCACTCTGGCGTCCCGACGCTGCAACCCACACAGGGGTTGAAGATGAAGGGGAAAGACAGCAGGACACTGACGGTCCCTACAAAACACACAGAACACATTTTTAGAACAGAGCAGAAATGAAAAGGGTCCTAATACTGGGCCTTGAGGAACCTCATATACAGTATTCACATGCCTTACTGCTTTTAGAAATGGAATTATGGTCAATTTTACCAGATTTTTGATAAGAATTTACAAAAAAATGTAAAAGTAAAAATACAAAGTAACAACTACAAAGTAACAACTACAAAGTAATGTCAATTAAATACAAAATACCCTCTGACTGACCCAATTTAACAGAGGTCGAACAGGCAATTGGTGCTAGTAAGTAGTATCAAGACACTCCCGTCTGGAAGGCCAAATTATATTGACTGATTGAATGATTTCATTTATTAAAGCAATAAAAGGGGAAAATACTTTCTACACTGTAAAAACACATGGTAAAAAAACTATCAAATGACTGGCAAACAAAACCACCCAATTAAATTTGAATTATAATTAAATTCAGTGGAAAAACTATTATTTACAGAAGTTTTAGTTACATTTAAAAGCATCTTTATTTATCTGAATTATTAAATTGACAGTTCTACAGGGAAATTCCATTACTTTCATTCATTTTTTCTCCATTTATTCAATAAAACACCTTCAATAAAGGGACAACGCTAAACATTCAGCAGTCAAATTAACTGTCAAACACCGACGCTGACTGAGAATCATTCTGGCACACAGCCGGAGCACAGAGTCACACTCAGACACACAGAAAAAGGAAACTCTGCTTACAGCCGACAGCACTGAGGCCAGACAGCCAACCATTACATAGAACATATAAGGCCAGCTAAGAGAAGGTAGCCCCGGAGTAACGACAACACACCATCAGTGAGTGTCAGTGACTGGAGGACACGCCCTGTATGTAAATAGATGGTGCCATGGGCCAATGGGAAAGATGTATATGTTTCCACTGAATTTCAATTAAAATATTTAACTATAATGTTATGACTTTTGTTCAGCAGCCGTTGCGGCCAGTCATTTGACCATTCTTATTACAGTGGATTCATGAATATAAAACATAAATATAAAAATATTAATATAGAAAATGTATTTACCTTAAAAGTATAATGAAATTTAATTGTCAGTCAGACAATAAACATTGATATTATCTACATGTTGCATTACAGATAATTGTTGAAATTTAAGAAAGCAGAAAATTACTGTATAAATAATATAGTATTTTTTCTGTAAATAAATAAAATATAAGATGAAATTTGTAATTTATGGCAAAATACTTGGGTTAAAATTTGGGTTAATTCACAGAGAATTTCTGTAATTTTACAAGGTTTGTATACAATTAAAAACTACTTTTAAAAAATGTAGCTACTTTTGATACAATTACAGTATTTCTTAGTTGAGTCCATCTTTTATTGGTCACTGTTATTGGTAAAAAATAGACTGGTAAAATTAGCCAGACTAACAAACATTAGTTCATGTTTACAGATAAGAATGAATAAATGAATAATATTAAAAAACGTAGAGCTATAAACACAGTTTATACAATACAAATACATATAAATTAATAATAATATTAATGCAGATATTTTAATTCAGTAGTCTAGTCACCCTAAACACTCAAAGAATCAGTCAAATCTTACCATCTATTTCATACCCTCAATAATAATAATAATAATAATAATAATAATAATAATAACAATAATAATTTTACACCCAAGATACACAACATGCCACATAAACAATAACAGCAACTACATCATCATCCAGCCCACTGCAAACCCCTCACCATTCTCCTTGGCATCATCTGCACAGTCCCCGGTCACCTGCCTCAGGTGTGGAATGAGAAGGAATTAAGCAAAAACATGCCCCTGTGTGTGTGTGTGTGTGTGTGTGTGTGTGTGTGTGTGTGTGTGTGTGTGTTTCCACACATCTCTCTCTCTCTTATGTAACACTGACCACTGACCCCTATCTTTATCCACACTCAATGCTTTCCTCTGGCATACGTGTAAATCATGGGTGCCCAATCCTGCTCCTGGACATCCACCAACACAACACACCTGATTTCACTAAGCGCAGCATGCAGAAACATCTAAACACCGGAGGGGCATTAGAGGAGGGTTGGCAGGAGGGTAGCTCTGCAGAAGCAGGGCTGGCCAGTGGCTGTAAGCTGCCCTTGTAGACTGTCTGAATCTAAACACTCTGACAGGAACCATACTGTAAGGTTCTAGACAATGACTGGGTCAGAACATCTCCAAAACATCAGGCAGGTCTTTTGGGGTGTTCAAAAGTGCTCCAAAGGAAGGACAAGCAGTGACCTGGTGATGGGGTCACAGGCTCCCAAGGCTCGTTAGAGCTCCGGGCTATTGATGACAGGGTTGTGGGTTCGATACCTAGGCCCTTGAGCAAGGCCCTTCACCCTCTCTGCTCCCCGGGCACTGAAGTTGGCTGCCCACCGTTCTGGGTGTGTGTGTGCTCACTGCCCCTAGTTCAGTAGTGTGTGTGGGGGTGTGTTCACTACCACAGATGGGTCAAATGTGGAGGACCCTATGGGGGGACCCAATCAATACTGATCAATTCTATTGGTTGAAACATAATGAAAACTTACATACAATGTGCAAAATATTAAAAATATTTAAATGATGATAAAACAGCAGAAAGGAGTCTAACACACTTCAGGGCCTGTGCTGACAGATCGTGGATGGACTCAGGGGGTGGACGCTCCCCTGCAGTTCTATAGGGAACTCAGTACTGTGTATAGCTCTTCAGTGCAGACTGAGGCTGCTCTCCTCGTCTCTGCTCTGCAAGACTGTGATCTAGGACTGGTGAGTCAAGACGAAAGAACCTGTATAATAATATGATTTACTCCTATTAATAAGATTACACCCCAAGGCCAGCCGCTTACTGCAGTGTGATACAATCAGCTGGACTTTTGAAGATTGCATTAAGCTTTTCAGCTGAGAGAGAAACTCAAAACCTGCTAATGATTCTTTTAGTTTCGGGAATTTTTTAGATATATCTATAGATATAATACTGAAGATACTTCATTTCTGTAGCCCTGTACAACCCCAAAATAATCATCTGGTACTTATACAGTACTTTACTATGGTACAGAGGCCCCTAGTTCCTGATCCAGCCTATGAGGAGCTTGTTAATTAGCTAATGAGTGAGACCAGGGTGCTAGGGTTAGTATAGTGCTCTTTACTACAGTATAGTACACTTTAGTATAGTACACAATAGTGCACATTACTATAGTACAGTACAGAACAATACACTGTACTATAGTACAGTATAGTATAGTGCACTTTACTACAGTACAATATAGTATAGTATTGTGCACTTTATTATAGGATGGTATACTGTATTTATATAGAAGTCTATGAGGAACCGAGCTTGATAATTAACGAATCAGTGAGACCAGCTGTGCTAGGGTTAGTACAGTGCACTTTACTACAGTATAGTGCACATTACTATAGTACAGTACAGAACAGTGCACTGTACTATAGTACATTATAGTGTAGAATTGTGTACTTTACTATAATATAGTATATTGCACTTTACTATAGTACAGTATAGAACAGTGCGCTTTAGTATAGTATTGTGCACTTTACTGTAGTACAGTATAGAATAGTGCACATTACTATAGTACAGTATAGAATAGTGCACTTTATTATAGGATGGTATACTGTACTTATATAGAAGTCTATGAGGAGCCTATGGGGAGCTTGTTCATTAACGAATGAGTGAGACCAGCTGTGCTAGGGTTAGTATAGTGCACTTTACTACAGTATGGCACACTTTAGTATAGTACAGAATAGTGCACATTACTATAGGACAGTACAGTGCAGTACACTGTACTATAGTGCAGTATAGTATAGTGCATTTTACTATAGTACACTATAATACTATGTAGTGTACTTTACTATAGTACAATATAGTACAGTACAGTGTGCTTTCCTATTGTATATTATAGAACAGTGCACTTTAGTATAGTATAGAATAGTGCACATTACTATAGAACAGTATAGTCTAGAATAGTGCACTTTACTATAGGATGGTATACTGTACTTATATAGAAGTCTATGAGGAGCCTATGAGCCTATGAGGGGCTTGTTCATTAACGAATGAGTGAGACCAGGTGTGCTAGGGTTAGTACAGTGCACTGTACTATAGTACATTATAGTGTAGAATTGTGTACTTTACTATAATATAGTTTATTGCACTTTACTATAGTACATTATAGAACAGTGCGCTTTAGTATAGTATTGTGCACTTTACTGTAGTACAGTATAGAATAGTGCACATTACTATAGTACAGTACAGTACACTGTACAATAGTGCAGTATAGTATAGTGCATTTTACTATAGTACACTATAATATAGTGTACTTTACTATAGTACAATATAGTGTAGTACAGTGTGCTTTACTATTGTATATTATAGAACAGTGCACTTTAGTATAGTATAGAATAGTGCACATTACTATAGTACAGTATAGTCTAGAATAGTGCACTTTACTATAGGATGGTATACTGTACTTATATAGAAGTCTATGGGGAGCCTATGAGCCTATGAGGGGCTTGTTAATTAGCTAATGAGTGAGACCATGTGTGCTAGAGTTAGTACAGTGCACTTTACTACAGTATAGTACACTTTAGTATAGTACAGAATAGTGCACATTACTATAGTACAGTATAGTTTAGTACAGTGTGCTTTACTATTGTATATTATAGAACAGTGCACTTTAGTACAGTACAGAACAGTACCCTGTGCTGTAGTACAGTATAGTACAGAATAGTGCACATTACTATAGTACAGTACAGAACAGTACCATGTGCTGTAGTACAGTATAGTACAGAATAGTGCACATTACTATAGTACAGTATAGTGTAGTACAGTGTGCTTTACTATTGTATATTATAGAACAGTGTACTTTAGTATAGTACAGAATAGTGCACATTACTATAGTACAGTATAGTGTAGTACAGTGTGCTTTACTATTGTATATTATAGAACAGTGCACTTTAGTATAGTACAGAATAGTGCACATTACTATAGTACAGTACAGTATAGTGTGCTTTACTATCGTATAGTAAAGCATAGTGCACTTTACTACGGTACAGTATACTATAGTTTAGTTCACTTAACTACAGTATAGTATTATATAATACAGTATAATATTGTCACTGTTGTGCAAAAACTTTATATCTCTAAGACTAAGACTAAGACTATATCTCTAAGCTTTACAGGAGGAGGAAGATGCAAAAAGCTTTTACTCCGAGTTATTTTGGAGCGTTTCTATTGGTCCGTTCATCACGAAATTCGGATACAATACAATACCTCGTCTACTACAGTTTTAGGGGAAACACAAATATTCTACGTTTACGTTTTAAATGAATAGCAATTTTTAAGCAAATACTAAATATTAAGTAGTTAGCAAATATTTGACTTCAGAATTAATACAAGATGTATTTTTTATATACATTTAATTCTTTTACAGTTCAGAGTATAGTCATTTTACTATAGTAAAGTACTACACTGCAGATACTGTAGAAATACCTGTAGAATTATTAGAGATGAGTGTTCAGCCCCTATTTCTCACATCAGACCAGGACCCGTCAGACTGGGAACCACTGAACTGACTGGGCTGGACTGACTGGGAACCGCTAGACTGACTGGGTTTGAAGGACCGGTCAGACTAGGAACCACTAGACTGACTAGGAACCACTGGACTGGAAGGACCGGTCAGACTAGGAACCACTGGACTGACTGGGCTGGACTGACTGGGAACCGCTAGACTGACTGGGTTTGAAGGACCGGTCAGACTAGGAACCACTGGACTGACTGGGCTGGACTGACTGGGAACCGCTAGACTGACTGGGTTTGAAGGACCGGTCAGACTAGGAACCACTAGACTGACTAGGAACCACTGGACTGGAAGAACCGGTCAGACTAGGAACCACTGGACTGACTAGGCTGGAAGGACCGGTCAGACTAGGAACCACTGGACTGACTGGGCTGGACTGACTGGGAACCACTAGACTGACTAGGCTGGAAGGACCGGTCAGACTAGGAACCACTGGACTGACTGGGCTGGACTGACTGGGAACCACTAGACTGACTAGGCTGGAAGGACCGGTCAGACTAGGAACCACTGGACTGACTAGGAACCACTGTACTAGAAGGACCGGTCAGACTAGGAACCACTAGACTGACTAGGAACCACTGGACTGGAAGGACCGGTCAGACTAGGAACCACTAGACTGACTGGGCTGGACTGACTGGGAACCACTAGACTGACTGGGCTGGACTGACTGGGAACCACTAGACTGACTGGGCTGAAAGGACCGGTCAGACTAGGCACCTCTGGACCGACTGGGCTGATGTGCTCCACACCACCTTACCGATCAGATGCCACGTCTTCCTCTTGCCGTACGACCCGCAGCCTCGAGTCCGGTCAGACTCGTAGCCCACCAGCGGCGTGGCGACCCCGTCCGCGATCTGTCCCACCAGCAGCAGCAGTCCGGCGCTGGTGTCCCGGAAGCTGAGCACGGAGTGGTAGTACACCAGCAGGTAGGTGAACCACATGCACGCGCACAGGTCGTTCAGAAAGTGGCCGACCGCGTAGGCGAGGCGCCGGGGAAAGGGCAGCGTGGAGTCCGGCATGACGAGCGCACTGACACCGCGCACGGTCCGAGCCCTGACTGACCGAGCCCTGACTGACCGAGCCCTGACTGTCCGAGCCCTGACTGACCGAGCCCTGACTGACCGAGCCTCCGAACTTCACCGCATCTCTGCTTTTCAGAAAAGCGCCTAGTGACGTCATCTGGTCCTTTTTTTTAATCAGTCGACCAATCAACTGTCGAGAAAAAGCCCCACAGGACACGCCCACCACGTTTAATATGGGAATTTATGAGGACTCCAGGTGTCTCTTCTAGGTGTTGGAACATTGCTGTGAGGAGGATTTGATTGTATTCAGGTGCTAACGTTGGATGGTTAGCTCTGCCACTCAAACCCATCCCAAAAGCTCCTGGGTGGAGCACCACCACCACCACCACCACCACCATCCATCCATCCCACCAGAGAACCCAGTTCTCCCACTGCTCCACAGCTCATCAGGCTGGGGGGCTTTATTATACCCCTCTAGCTGATACTTGGCATTGAGCACAGTGTCCAGCTCCAGAGCACCCCAATCTGACCCCAGGGGTCAGTGCTATGGCATGGAGATCACACAAGCTATGCTGCTACTTTAAGTCGCACCCTTTGCTGATACAGATGTGCATTAAGCTGTGGAGCAGTGTAGGGAATGATGGTGATGGTGGTGGTGGTGCTCCATCCAGTGCTGTTGGGACAAGTTGAGGATGATGTGGGACCTCGCTAACATGCTAATGCAATCAAATCCTCACAGCAATGTTCCACCACAATCTAGTAGAAATTCTTCCTCCCTGGACAGTAGAGACAGTCACTCCAACAAAAGCAGGAGATGCTCTTTTTAATAGCCTTGATTTCAGAAGAAACAATGAAAGAGCAGGTGTCCACATACTTTTGTCATAATTTTGTGTATTAGATTTAAAGGCACAGTAGCAAAAACAGCCTTTTGCAGACTAAACCTCAGACCTTCCCAACAGTATTCCTAGTCACCTCAGCTAGACACCTCAGCTCCAGCACACTGACCATGAGGACATGATGACCACAGATCCCGGTGACCTTCTAAATAGAGAACAGGGCTGTGTTGTGTGTTAGCATCATTAGCATTATTTTAGCATCTGCACTCATCAGGTGACTGTTCACATGATGAGCTTCACAACGGCATCATGACTTCCAGTCCAGTTTCACTTCCTCTCAAACCCCTGGTTGATTCTTCAGCTGGTTGCAGCAGGTACGGGTACATAGAGATTACATACATTAAATTGACAAAAGTATTGGGACACCTGCTTATTTATCGTTTCTTCCAAAATCAAGGGTGTTAATCACCTTGCTTTTGATGGAGTCTCTGTTGGATGTTAAGGATTTCTACTAGAGCATTGAGCATTGTTGTGAGGGTTTGATTGCACTCAGCAACAATAGCGTTAATGAGGTCAGGATGTTGGATGATCACACCATCCCCAACTCCACCACCACCATCATCATCATCATCATCATTCCAGAGAGCTCAATGCTGGGGGGCTTTATACCCCTCTACTAGCCCACGCCTGGCATTAGGCTTTCTCCTACCCTAATGTCCTTTAACGAGACACCCAGACTCCCGCTGCTTTCTAGGAGCTAAGGCTGCGACCCACTGCTACCCCGGCTTCGTGCTCTCACCCTCACTAGTTCACTAGTGTGTGTTTACTGCCAGGGTTAAATGCAGGGTTCCCCTTGTCTCAGAATCACATGTGCATGAGGACACTCCCTGAGTCACAGTCCAGCTCCTCTCAGAGGGTCAGTGTTGGTGTAGCTCTCGAGATGACACAGCACCACCTGATCTGAGGACAGACATCTCTCCACACAGTTGTTTTAATATTTATTATATTATATTAAAATATATTATAATATAATTTATCATTTATAATATATTACATTAGATTTTTATGCACCAGACTCCTATATCTTTTTAAATCTGTGGGAAACCTTAAACTAGGTCTGGGCGATATGGTGCAAATACTATAGTACAAAGACATTTTATTAAGCACTAACATTTTCCTCCATATGCCTAGAAAAGTTTATTGGAGAATCACAATAATTATTTTTTAATAATTAATATCATTGATTAATAATTAATTAATAATAATTAAATAAATGTATCGCAATACAATAAAATATCGTCATTCTGCCCGACCCTACCTTCAACTGTTAAGACCTGTACTCAGATAATATGAATGTGGGGCCAGTATGTTTAGCCCAACTTGGCACCAGTAAGTGCTGTCCATGGGTTCCACACTGGCCCCACGTATGGATGCCCACCAGGATGAGGGATGGGACCAGAAAGGGTTAAACATAGGCCTCATCTTGGTTGAGCACTGCTTATGGGGTCTAGATGGGACCCGTGTGAGATTAACATGGGCTGTACCGATGGAAGAACGGAAGCCCGACTGGGTCCCAGCAAAAATGCAAGCACAAACCCAGTCAGAGCCCATGCCCACCTGGAACCCATGTGCGTCCTACATGAGCATGCTAGATATGAGAACATTCTAGAACCATGTGAACAGTGTAACTGCATTGACCATTCTAGAACAGCCCGATTGTGGGGAGAACATTCTAGAACAGCGTGGTGATTAGGTAGAGACCATTCTAGAACAGCATGACTGCATTGACCATTCTAGAACCGCCCGATAGTGGGGAGAACATTCTAGAACAGCGTGGTGATTAGGTAGAGACCATTCTAGAACAGCATGACTGCATTGACCATTCTAGAACCGCCCGATTGGGGAGAGACCATTCTAGAACAGCCTGATTAGGGAGAGAACATTCTAGAACGCAGTGACTGCATTGACTCTTGTAGAACAGCCTGATTGGGGAGAGAACATTGTAGAACGGTGCGAATAGGGAGGAACATTCCAGAACAGCTTATTTGGGGAGGAACATTCTAGAACAGCCCGATTAGGTAAAGAACATTCTAGAACACTGTGACTGCATTGACCATTCTAGAACAGTCTGATTAGGTAAAGAACATTCTAGAACACTGTGACTGCATTGACCATTCTAGAACAGTCTGATTAGGTAAAGAACATTCTAGAACACTGTGACTGCATTGACCATTCAAGAACAGTCTGATTAGGTAAAGAACATTCTAGAATGCTGTGACTGCATTGACCATTCTAGAACAGTCTGATTAGGTAAAGAACATTCTAGAACACTGTGACTGCATTGACCATTCAAGAACAGTCTGATTAGGTAAAAAACATTCTAGAACGCTGTGACTGCATTGACCATTCTAGAACGTAGGATTACATTCTAGAACTGGACAGATTATCAGAACCAGCGGTTCTATGTAAGTAATTATCTGAATCTCGGTCCTGAATATTCTAATAATTGACCACAGCAGATCAGATCCTCATTAATAGACCCGAACTATGGAGTTTCAGCTGTAGTGGAACAGGCGCTGCCCGTGTAATTCACCTCAGCAGATGAAGTTCAGGCCCAGCAGCGGGGCTGATATCCTGGCACCCTCTGTGTTTGTTTGTAAATAGGCTTTCCATAATTCCTGGGCAGAACTTCAACTAAAAATCATGCAAATGAGACGAATTCAGCAAAGAACACAAGGGTTATGTAACGGAGGTGCACGGAACCACTGGCCCGCATGCAGTAGTAATTAAGTAGTAATCTCTAAGGAACAGGCCCTTAATCCTTCTACCTTCCTGAGGACCACAGGACCAGGAGGTCCAAGTTCACTACACGAGAAGTCTTGCAGTCTGAGACTGCTGAAGGTTTGAAGCCAGGCCTGCTGGAAACAGCATTATTACCATGCACACCCCCTCATCCAGAGCCTTGCTGAAGAACAGCCAACTACCATAGAACCTGACACGGGTGCATTTAGCAGTGTGAGGATCCCAACCTCGCACCATGATGGCACTCGAACCCACAACCTTGAATGGGGTCTTTTTATGCTCCTGTTAGCATGTATGGAGGTCATACAGGTCACAGGAACCCAGACAATATCAGAACCTAATCAGGACCTGGTCGTTCACTTGGGGCTGTGGTTTTTGGGTTTCCACTGCAGAGCTAGCGAGGCTTCAGCATGGAGGTTCCATCTGGATTGAAGGTGGGGTCAAGCAGACGGAGGTTTCTCAACCCCTGTGGTCACTCGGCCACAAGAGAGGCCTACAAACTGTACGCTAAACTACTGAGGGTCTTCGGATGAAGGCCGGACAGTAAGTGTGTTAGTGCTGCAGAATCCGTAGACCTTGTGGTCTTGCGCCACCAGTCCAGGCTGGAGGTGGAGGTAATCAATCCTCTTGAAGGCCACAGCCTATTTGAGAGAGTGTTGTGGCTGAGGCATGTGCACCTCTTCCTGACCACAGCTGACCACATCTGACCACATCTTCTAAAGGGCTCCTTCCAGCAGTAGATTTATTTTTTGGGATGTGGTGGAACGGGAGATTTGCAACCTGAGGAGAACCTGCAGGAACTGTGTTGCAATCATCTAGACATCATCTGGAACCCACGCCATGAAGAACCGAGACCATTCTGAGAGCAAAGGAAGGCCCGAAAGTGTTCCTAATAAAGTGCTGTACATTAAGGCAGCTTCTTGCAACACACACACACACACACACACTTAACTGCAGTTGAGCGGAGATGAGCTTCTGCAGGACGTTCTGCCGCAGGCTGTTTCTTCAGTGAAACTCTAGCTAGCTGATACACATGTCCAAAAGTATGCAGACACCTACTGCTCCAGTGCTTCCTTTCAAATCAAGGCTATTAACACAGAGTTTGACCTCCTTTACTGCAGTAACAGCCTCTGCTCCTCTGGGAAGGCTTTACACTAGATGTTCGAACATTGCTGTGAGGAGGAGGATTTGACTGCATTCAGCCATGAAAGCTGCAGTGAGGTCAGGTGCTGATGTTGAATGATTAGTTCGGCCTCCTGTTCTGCTCAGCTGTAAGGGACAGCGATAATGTTCCCAGCTCATACTGACCCATGTTTAAGCATGGTTAACAATCCAAAAGTAGTTAAAAAGAATAGCTTAGCTCATAATTAATTCACATAATTAATATTTAGTCAAATTAATTCATATTTAGCATAAAATTAATATTTAGTGCAATCAAAAATCTCCACCCCCTTACAGATCAGGGTTCACTTCTGATAATTCACAAGACCAAAACTATCTGTTTATCCCCAATTATAGTAGATTTTTTTATATGAATTATGTCCACTTTTGAAGCCTCTATTTTCACTACTAGGTCAAACTGAAAGGATCAGTATGCGCATAATAAACAAATATTAACATACATAATAAAAACACATACAATTCATCATTTCACATTTCTGTTCGTTACACTAATTAAGCAAAGCAGAAAGAAATCCTATGTTAATCTTTTTTACATTACATTGTATCCAATATTTTTAATGAATTATGTATTTTTTGATATTTTCTTTTAACCAAAAACCTAAACGTACAGTTCCTGCCTTATTCCAAATGTAGTCCATCAACTAAGACCTGCACTGGAGCTATGAGGGCTAATGCCAGTACCAGCCTGTGTATTTTTGACAACAGCTGTGTCCGAAGCCTAGGCTGCAGCCTCGATAGGGCGGATCCTCAGCAGGTCTGCCCTATAAACCTCCTTCTTAGAAGCCTATTGGTCCAGGCTGTATGATGAGGTCACTGGAAAGGTCCTGCCTCCTGCGGGAAACTTTACAGAAAGTATTATAACTATAAAAACTAACATTTATAAAGGAACTTTCGGACATTTTTTTTTCATGTTGCTGTTTGTTCCTTCCCCCACAGCCCATGTTATATATGCGCAGAGAACTGTGGGTAAGCGGGGCCAGGAAGGATGCATCAGCTGCGTCCTCCCAATCGCCCTGACCGTAGGCCGCCTTTCTGGAATGTACACAAAGAGCCCTTCACTTTGGAGCAGACTTCTGTGACGTAGCGGCCGAGAAACTCCACCTAGGGTTTGGAACACAGCCGCAGAGCCTATAGCCAAACAGAGCCACGGCTTCAGGGTTCAAGGGGCTGGATACTACCGTTTTTAAGCCATGTGGTGTACGCCTGGGCCACGTTTATAGAGATCAGCAGATCATGGTGTCACAGCATTTACCTGACGTTCCCCCTGAACTCCCATCAGGCAACAGTAGAGCCAGACACGAGCTAAATCAGCTCGATTAAACAAGCCGCCAATGAAACCGCACTGCAGGACACGGTTGCTTTAACTTTAAACATTTTACTTGGAAAGGCACAAACTATGATTTCCTGGTAAATAATTCTGATGTGAAACATAAAAGAGGAGGACGTCTTTTTTCTTCTTCTTCTTCGTCATCGTCTTCTTGCCTTTAAACCTCGGCCCTCGTACAGACCTCACGTTTGCATGGGAATCGTCCCGGGGCAGTCTTTATTTTACGCCATTTTCCAGCTTTTTTGTTTTTGTTTTTTTTGCCCCCCAAAAGTGCAATAATAAGCAGAGAGCTTAGTATCTGTTCCTCTCTCTCCATCGTCCACAGTACCTGAGACCAGTCACTGTGCTACAGAGTCCACGGCAACAGAACAAACAAAAAAATACAAACAAAAACAAAGAGAAAATTGAAGAATCAAAAAAACAAACAAACAACAACAACAACAAAAAAAAAGAATTCCAGGTCACTACAACATAAACTGCAAAGGTCTGCGTTCAATCCAGGTGCTCAGCTCTGAAAACAACCACAGATTTTATTACTGAGAACAAAAACAAAACAAAAATAAAGGGAAAAAAAATCTTCCACGTCTGCTTGAGATGATCTTTCCTCCTTGTCTTGCTTTCGCAGTTCTTTGCCCTCCGATTTGAAGCCAAGACGATCTACAGCTATAAGGAAACCTCAACCCATCCAATCCATCAACGTACTGTCCTCAGATCAGCGCCATGAACAACCACATGTTCTGCATGGAATCTAGAATACACCACTGTTTCAAACAGCTTGTCTCCAAAGAGTGTGTTCGTTTAGCATTTATACAGGGTTCTCCGTCTCCCAGGGTTCTCCGTCTCCCAGGGTTCTCCGTCTCCCAGGGTTCTCCGCGAGCTGCTTTTTCTTTACACGGTTCTCAGCTTTCATTTCTCATTTTAAAGGACGAGAGTCTGTCGCGGGGTCGACAACATTCCTTTATGCCTCCAGCTGAAGAGGAGAGGAGAGGAGAGGAGGTGCAGGGTTCTCAGTGACGGGAGGACGGGACGGGACGGGACGGGACGAGGCTCGGGGGACGTATAGGAGAGTGGAGTAGAAGAGAAGGTGGAGGGAGGAAGGAGGGAAGGGCGAGTGAGTGAGCAGTGTAATTGCTTCCATTTAAAACTCGACAGTGATCAGAATGTTTCAAGTTCTCTTCAGTGCTCTTCACTTGTGCCTCTGGAGAGCTTTCCTCTTCCTCCGCTTGAAGAAACAGCAGCACCTGAAGAAAGAAAAGAGGTGGGATTAAAACCATCACTACGTTACTGCGGCATGATGATAACTCGTCCCTATTCTGTGCAAATCTAGTTCATATAGTGCTTAACTCCAGCTCAAGCCTAGCTGTAGTTAAAGGTGGTGCAATGGGCCAATCGGCATTCTCTAAACATCAACTCACAACAGTCCCAGGGTGGTCAGTCTGCATATGTACCATTTAATGCACTGGTTCACGTTTAAGCACAGATGGATGCCGTCCAAGAGGTGTCCACTGACATGAATGGACACCAATGCTACGGCCCCTCCCACCCTCTCTCTCCCTCCCGCCCTCCATCCTTCTCACTCTCTCCCCCTCCATCCTTCTCACTCTCTCCCTCTCCCTCCCGCCCTCCATCCTTCTCACTCTCTCCCCCTCCATCCTTCTCACTCTCTCCCTCTCCCTCCCGCCCTCCATCCTTCTCCCTCTCCATCCTTCTCCCTCTCTCCCCTCTCCATCTCTCTCCATCCTTCTCTCTCTCCATCATTCTCCCCCTCTCCATCATTCTCAATCCTTCCCCCTCTCTCCATCCTTCTCCATTCCTCTCCCTCCTTCCATCCTTCTCCCTCCTTCCATCCTTCTCTCTCTCTCTCTCTCTCCTTCTCCATCCTTCTCCCCCTCTCCATCATTCTCTCCCTCTCCATCCTTCCCCCTCTCTCCATCCTTTCTTCTCCATCTCTCCATCCTTCTCCCCTCTCTCCATCCTTCCCCACTCTTCTCTCTCTCACCATCCTTCCCCCTCTCCATCCTTCCCCCTCTCTCCATTCTTCTCAATCCTTCTTCCTCTCCCCCATCTCTCCAGCCATCCCTCTCTCCATCCTTCTCTCTCTCCCTCCCCATCCTCTCTCCATCCTTCTCCCCCTCTTCATCCTTCACCCTTCTCTCTCCCTCCCCCTCATACAAAGGGACTCCAGAACCAGATTGGCTTTTTTTTAGAAAACCTTGATTTCTCTCAAGATTGCTGAAGATCCTCAGCAGCACTTAGGAAACAACCCCGGCAAATGCTGTAGTGCATTAGCACAGTGTTTCCCATTTCTCTCCTGCCGACCGTCCTGGACAGTCTCAATTACGTCCAATCTCAACCCCCCTATTGCAGCTCAGCAGGCAGCCAAGGAGCTGAATCAGGAGCGCTGGGGAGAGCTGCCCCATAGAGCCAATCACAGACTTTTGAAGGCAGTAATTAGTCTGATCAAGTTCAGCTCTCCAGAGACCACCGGACGACACAGACGGATATGAGGGAGCTGCTGGGGTGCTGCTGGGGTGCTGCCTTACTTTGTGTCATCTGCCACCTCCACCTCGGTGGCGGCTGTGATTGGAGCGTTGGAGTGTCCCGCGGTCGGGTCGTCCGTGTTCAGCTCTCCGTTGGTCGAGCTCATTACCTGTGCAGAGTGCAGAGAGAGAGTTAGCTCAGACAAGGGGACTCACACTCTTACAAATAAAAAAAAAGGTTGGTGCTACGAAGGGTTCTTTGCGCGAAGGCATGGAGGAACTGTTTCTGTAAGAGAGATGCGAGTGTTTAAGGAAGCAGATATAAAGGCTCATCACAAGTTTACAGATTTATTTTTTCCAAAGCAGTTCCTCTTCTCACTCAAAAAAAAAAAAAAAAAAACCTTTGTAGCACCTTCCTTTTTATAAAGATCACAGGTCAAGCAGAACTTTCAGAAACCTCCACACCAGCCGTCCCATTCCATACCAGTTTCACAAGGAGATCGAGCTCCTTATGGGAACCTGAAGGGCACTGTTTAATACGAATTCACATTCTGCTGGTAAAAGAATGCAGCACACACACTGGATAGAGACCACGTGTCCGTTTTGAGAACCTTGCAATGATTAAATTGGACACAAGGGGGCAGAAGGTTTCACCAGAAGCCTTCAGACTGACTCTCCCGTCCAAAAACAGAACAAAATTAATAAATAAATAAAATACAGATCAATGTCTTCCCATTGAATCGCATTGCGAAATCGTACGTGACTCACATCCGGAGTCACGAGGCCGTAAAGACGGGTCAAGGAACTCGCCTCGGCCCTTTCGGCGTGTCCAACTTGTGGATTTGCGCGTCCATCATCTACGTCTCATCTGTCATTGGTGGATTTGTTAGTCCATCTGTTTTTTCTTATTATTTCTTTTAATAATCTGACCCATGGACATTTATCAAACCCGTCTTCAGTCTCTGGTCATTTATATACTACTGTTTTCAGATTTCCCTCTGCGTTAGTGAAGCTGAGAGTCTCAGTATGAAGAATTTCTACAATCTGACTTCAGTTTTTCAGGTTTAGGGTCAGATCATCTCGTCTCACAGCGCTCTAGGTCACATGGGGTCTCATTACCACGAGGACTGACACTGTTCTGTACTTTTAGGTATAAATCATGTGGGTGTTATTGCTTATAGACGTGCCTTTTAAAGGGGGATTAAAGAAGACATGCCCAAATCAAGAAAATGCCCTGAAGACTCCAGACGGTTAAAAGGCTAGTCTACTTTATTCTGACCATAATTAACATTTAAAGGATCACTTGATCTTTAATGTCCACAGTAGGGGTGTATTCAATAAACAAACAAACAAACAAACAAACAAACACACTTTAGTTTGCAGACCTCCCCTCTGACTGCAACCAGGGCTGATCACCTCCTAATATCACCTTGTTCCGAGACCTTCACCTGACTGACCGGAGGTGCTCACCACCTCCTCAGTGGTTCCGAGTCCCCCGCCTGACTCTGACGGGTCCTAATCACCACTTCGTTTGGTCGGAGACCACCGCTTGACCGTGATTGGTGCTCATCCCTTTCACAGAGGTTCTGAGACCTCCCCCTGACTATGATTCACCCTAAATCACCTCCTTGGTTCGTTCCGAGACATTCCCATCGTCTGCGATCGGTCCTAATCACTTCCTCGTTTATTCTGTGAGTGATGCTGATCATCCTTTCCGTGGTCCTCTGTGATTGGTATAAAAATGTATTAAATCACCTTCTTGACCCCGCCCCTTGACTGTGACTGGTCCTAATCACCACCTCACTCGTCAAGACTTCCTCTTGACTGTAACTGGTCCTATTCTCGGGTTGGATCCCTGATCTCTAACTGCTTCCTTCTTTCATATTCAGCCTGTTGTTCAGAAACAGACCTAAGGCCTTCATCTGGTTTCTTATTGGATGGATGAAGTTGGTGGGAGGATGCTCATTAACATGCTCTGATAATAGCAGAAGATCATCAGCTGATCCGGTAATTAACGGGTGACAGAGGGGAGAAAAATAAACACACACACACACACACACACACAGACACAGACACAGACACAGACACAGACACAGACACACACACAGACACACACACAGACACAGACACACACACAGACACACACACACACACACACACAAAATGCGTTGCCATGCACAAGCAGTACCTGTACAGAGCCACCCAGCCTATCAGAAGTGAGCTGCGACCCCAGCGTCTCCTTATTGGTCGCGGGAGTGGGCTGGGACTCGCTCCTTTTGGGCTCAGGCGACTGAATGACCGAATCAGCCAATTGCACAGTGGAGGAGGGGTGGGCGGAGGTTAAAGGAACGGGGTGGGTGTGAGGTATGAGTGAGTATGTAAACAAACAAATAAAAACAAACAAACAGAAAAACATGACACATAAGCAGACATTTAACGTGCAGAAGCAGAACTGACCGAGCCACGCAAGAAAAATAAGAAATATTAAAGTTTCAGTGGGGACAGACAGACAGACAGACAGACAGGCGCTACCACCAATCATGCAGAAATGCACATGGCTCTGGGACGAGACTTGAAGGCACTGTGTGTGTGTGTGTGTGTGTGTGTGTGTGTGTGTGTGTGTGTGTGTGTGTGGGGGGGGTGCTGGGAATGTACCCTGAAATGAACTTAACACACACAAAGGCTTTTTCCACCAGTTGCAGGAACTCACCATCAGGACAGTAAAAGCAAACTCCTTCATCTGAGCTCTGACCAAGAAGGAGCCGGTTCTACTCTGATCTTTAGGCATGCAGCCAAATAATAAGGAACACTCTGACAGCAGTTCCTGAGGCTGACCGCTAAGGAGGACCTGTCCTCATGAATTAAGGCTGGAACTGAAACTGAATGCTTTTATTTTAGTCGCCAAATTATATCAATACTACCATCATCCAAACATCAGCCTCTCAGCATCTGTAAGCCAGTACTTCTACTCTGTCCAAAATCTAGACCAGTGATCTCTACTTTCAGCACCTCACAGTCATTACTGGTTTGAGCAAAACCCACTCCTGGTTTGTAATTAAAATAAAGGAATCGAAAAAGTACTGTTGAGTAATTAGAGCTGAAATCAAGAAACCAGCATCAGTGTAAAAGAGCTGCTGGTGGAGCTGAACACCGAGTTCACTCTACTAACTGTGTTCTTCTAACCAACAGCTCAACGACTTTACTGACACTCTCGCTGACCACTGACTATATCTGTTAAATTCTATAAAACATTAAAATCAACCCAAATAAACATAGACACTCTCACTGACCACTGACTTGGTTCATGGTTATTTGGGTTTATACACATAAAGTCAGTGGTCAGTGAGAGTGTCTACCTGTAATTAACTCTATATAACATTAGAATAAACCCAAATAAACATAAAGTCAGTGGTCAGTGAGAGTGTCTACCTGTAATTAACTCTATATAACATTAGAATAAACCCAAATAAACATAAAGTCAGTGGTCAGTGAGAGTGTCTACCTGTAATTAACTCTATATAACATTAGAATAAACCCAAATACACAAAGTCAGTGGTCAGTGAGAGCGTCTACCTGTAATTAACTTCATGTAACATTAGAATAAACCCAAATATACAACGTCAGTGGTCGGTGAGAGTGTATTTGGGTTTATTCTAATGTTATATAAAGTTAATTACGGGTAGAGACTCTCACTGACCACTGATTTTATAAAAACATACATATATATATATATATATACATATATATATATATATATATATATATATATATATATATATATATAGAATAAAGCCAAAGTAATGTAAAGTTAAATACATGTAGACACTCTCACTGACCACTGACTTTATATAACATTAGAATAAACCCAAATAAATGCAGAGTTAATTACAGATAGAGACTCTCACTGACCACTAACTATGTTTATAAGGGTTTTTTCTAATATTATACAGAGTTAATTACAGATAGACACACACTCTGCCGAGATGCACAGCTCTAGCCAGTTATTTTTGCACGTACTGCACATCACAGTGTGAAAAGGTCAGGTGTGTCATCATTACCCGGCTGATGCTCATCAGTATCTACCGGTGAGACGGCGGTTCAGTAGACCATGTTTGGGGCAGCGCTTTGGCAGAGCTCACCTGGGCTTTGGTCTGCTGCTGTGCTTTATCCCGACTGCTGGGCTGGGGTGTATCACTGGGGATGGGACCGATGGGTGTGGGCTAAGAAAGGGAGACAAACACACATGCATACATCACCACCTCTGACCCACTTTCCCGGTGGTGTGATTTAGACAAAAGGAGAGTGTTGCTGCTTTAAGAACTGGTCAGGGGCTTTAGCTAACCCTGGCTCTTCTACAGTAATTCCCCAGGGTATTAATGAGCATTGTCCCAGATAAACACACGAATTAATTAAATAATTAAGGGGAAAAGAGAGAACGATCTAAAGGAATTTAAAAAAAGAAGAGTAAACCAGTACTCACAAGAGGCTTGCCAACCCAGTCATACTCGTAGTCAAAGACGTAGCCGTTTCGGTCAAAGAGGTCGGTGAAGAGCTTCCTCAGGTAGTCGTAGTCCGGCTTCTCGAAGAAGTCCAGTCTCCGGACGTAGCGCAAGTATGTCGCTAACTCTTCTACATGAAGAGACGAAAGACCATTTAGGTTGTTTAGAAATTTAGAGATTAACAGTTAAACAGACTTGTGAATATGAATGGACAAAAGTATTGGGACACCTGCTCATTCATTGTTTTGTCTGAAATCAGGGGTATTTAAAAGAAAAATAAATAAGAGCTGATTCTGCTTTTGTTGGAGTAACTGTCCAGAGACGAAGGTTTTCTACTAGATTTTAGAGGAGCACTGTTGCTGTGAGGATTTGATTGCATTCAGTGATCAAAGTGTTAGAGTGGTCTGGATGCTGGATGATGATTATGATTATTATGATCACCACACCGCCTCATCATCTCATCCCAAAAGTACTGGATGGAGCACCACCACCATCATCCATCATTCCAGAGAACACAGTTGCTCCACAGCTCCTCAATGCTGGGGGGCTTTATACCCGTCTCTAGCCCACGCCTGGCTTTAGGCAGCATGGTGCAGACAGGTTCACCATGTTTATCTGCTCCAGAGAGTCCTATTCTATTGGCAGTGCATTCATTAGAAGGGGTGTCCACAAACATATAGTGGACATCTAGTGCATATTAAGAGATTTCCGGAATTTACAAGAGGCTTAAAGACCCCTGTGGCTTTACAGATGTGTGCTTGTATGACAGTAAACATTTACACAAGCTATAACCCAAGGCTGTCCGTAATGAGATTTCACAACCTCATATTTAGTCAAGCTCAGACACGCTGCAAACAAACAACCACAACTCCAAGAGCAGGTCAGAACTAACCTGGGAAACTTTCGCAGAGCACTTCGATCGGCGTCGCCCTCTTGGTGTCTCCGATCTTCTGATAGCGCTCCTTCAGCGTGTCCGCCTGCGGGACAGTAAACACACCGGCTAATGATCTCCTTTCTACACGGCATGCTACAAGCCTCCAAACCCTCCACATCACACATGCAGATGAGGAAACGCAGCAAATCCAGGCCAGCGTTACGCCCCGAGCTACCTCATTTACTCCCATATGAAGATTTTGCACAGTATCAGGAGTCTTGCTTTTCTTCGGCCACCTCATTCTCGCTGAACCGAGGCCCAGTTTGAGTGGAATCGGTCGTGGCTCCCCCACTTGCGAGGGGGAAAAAGGGAGAGTGGGCGGCTTTTGTGAACAAAAAATAGCCAGATTTAATGAAGTTATTAAAACCCATCATAACTAGATGTTCTAGACACGGCACAGGTCCACTTATTATCCTAATTATGAACCCTTGTGTATCTGTTGGAGCTTTTCCATCACATGGTACCAACACAAATTCACTCTACTCACTTTTTGGTAGCTGGTTCGATATCCCCTACCTCCCCAAACCCTTCAGAACGTAGCTGGTGACTTTGCAAAACTCGATCACGATGGTCTACAGAGCTGAAATGAACAGGCTTCCAAATTTAAAAAGGCTATATTGTTTAAAGCAATCCTTTTAAGAGAGTAAATAATTTGTGGAAGCTAGCTATGCTAGCGTCAAGCTAGCCAGGTTAGCTTAGTGCTATTTATTTATTTTTTTAAAAGACATATTTAGCTTGTAACAGACACGCAATTGACATAATTGAAATAATTTTTCCTTCCATGTCTCAGATTTAATTTGAAGGATTAAACTGGAAGCGTTAGCCAGTTAGCTGACTAGCTTTCTGCTGTGTCCAGTCAGAATAAAGCCTGTTAAAAAGAAAATATACTGTGTAAAAATGAATAAGAATAAAAAAAGTTAAACGTGAGCCTATTAGAAATAGTGATTTTCAGCAGCTTCACAATATGACACATGCATAATAGCACAGAGAACAATAATGCTAGCTAATGTAGCTAGTCTGTAGGTACTGAAAAGCTTCTATACAACATTAAAAAATACTAAACTAGCTTTTACTATTGGCTAATTTGAGCTGGATGTCTAGGTCTCATTTT
Organism: Salminus brasiliensis; assembly: GCF_030463535.1. Taxonomy (NCBI): domain Eukaryota; kingdom Metazoa; phylum Chordata; class Actinopteri; order Characiformes; family Bryconidae; genus Salminus; species Salminus brasiliensis. The sequence goes on from NC_132883.1 coordinate 3,041,131, forward strand.
AGGCCCTACTCGGCTTGCTCAGAACCACAGGAGGGGAGAGGAGGTACTAGTAAAAGTACCCAGTTCCAGGTGTCAAATTTGCCTATGGAGAAGCAAACCGGGGCGAGTAGAGCAGCATCAGGTACAACTCTGTGGATACTGCGCTATATGATACTGATCAGATGTAGCCATCCATCCTCCCTCCGAACCCCTGGGGGTCATTTCGTATGGCCAATTCTCCTACCATGGATGGAAACCAGAGTACCCAGAGAAAACCAATGCGGACATGGGAACAACACACCTCCTTACAGACAGAGACCAGAGTAAGGATCGAACCCACAACCCCAGATCCCTGGAGCTATACTTGCACCCATGCTGTCTGATCTGATATTCCTTTAAAACGAGACGTTTTAGTTTAAACTATTCTCATAATATGAGCATCTGTAAAGTGCCGATTATGCTCAAACTGCTTAAACACTCAGCCAACATGCCTCTTTGCCCTTTTTTGCCCCCTCCAATACCCGATCAAGTATTTTCCGCTGATACCAGCTTACTACTGACACCTGGTACCCGTATCTTTTAAAAATTTTAAAGTAAGAAATCAATCAGTCATTTTCAGAATGACACATTTTAGGTCATAAATTTAGGTGTAGAAATAACACTGTAATATCAACCTTCCTATGATATAAAATGGCTCATATCTCAGTGTGCAAACAAGAGTGATAATCACTTGGACCTTCTAACCACTTGGAGCTGCCAGAAGATGGCTGTAGTGAGGCAGCAATTGCATTTAAGGCCTTCCTTCCCTACAAAGAGATCGCTCTGCAACAAGCACACTACATTTTACAGGCTTTATATTAGGGATACACCATCAACTAGGTCAATGTCATGGTATAGTGGTACAGCCAATTTCATTGCGGTCATGCAAAAAACATGCATCTCCAAATTGGTAATTTTGCAGGACCACGAAAATACCATCTTCATTTTTAACAGAAGTCAATGGAGTCATTCTGGAGCATTTCTATTGGTCCATTAATAATAAAAAAACAAAAACAGCCAGATTCACATTGTGTCAAAGTGAAAACATCCAAAATTAAGATACAGGGTTTTGCTACATCAACGATTTTAAAAATACCAATAAATAGATATTTAAAAATATATAAAATGTTATAATAACACTAAAATCGCTAAAACAGTGCCAGCACTGCAGTAATACACATATCTGAACTTGGAGGATGAAACACGGCAGCAACACTAACATGCTAAATACTAGATGTGAGGGATTAATGATGCATTAGTGCCCAAAGAGCACAGCCAAGCGCTCCAGCTCCAGCTCACAGCCTCGTCAGCTGAGTCAGGAGATAAGCAGTACTCAGCATATCAAGGGCACGGACAGTAGTGTATGTATATAAGCGTGTCCTCATGTGTACATAAGCCTAAGGTCACACAGATAAGAGCATGAGTGTGTGTTTACCTTCAGGCCCTGCCAAGGCAGACTGCCTCGCAGGAAGTACATGAACATGTGTCCAAGCGCTTCGAGGTCATCTCGCCTGCTTTGCTCTGCGGGTCAAAAACACACACAGTCTTTCAGCTCGAGACTTCGTGTACTAATGTCCAAAAGTGTCCAACATTCCTAAACAAGCTTCAAGTTCCAACCCAAAACTAAACACACACTGGAACCACTGATATTAATAATAATAACTAATAATAATAACACTCCTACAGAAGGTGGTGGAGGTTCTCCATCACTGTGTTCATCATTAGAACATCTCCAAAGTTCTCCTCTCTCATGGAGTCTAGTATTATTTAGAGTTCTCCTCCTGGTTTGGTGGTAAATCAGGGCTTAATGATGGTAAATCAGGTGAGCTGCTGCTGCTGCTGCTGCTGCTGCTGCTGCTGATGATGATGATGATTGAGTTGAACACATCCTCCACGCTGTGCTGGCTGGACTGGGGGTGTCCAGGAGAACCCTGGAGGAACCGAGCTCTGTTCTTCAGACTAGCTCACCGACCAGATCTCACTACTTTCTTTCTTCAGAATGAGAAGCTCTTGTTTCTCCTTTTTACTGGATTTATCTTCACCTGCTTTATCTGTTCTGATGAGATCTGGAGCTTCTACAGTAAAAACTCAAGCAGCAGGTGAACAGTCAGTTCTTGAAGGTGATGGAGGTGCTGAAGCAGGAAAAATGGACAAGCATAAGAATCTGACCAAACTGTGATGTTCTAGACGATGACTGGGTCAGAACATCTTCAAAACATCAGGCAGGTCTTGTGGGGAGGTCTTGGTAAGCATCTGGTGAAGGATCTGCAGATAATGTTAGTCTTGCTGCTGCCAGATACTACAGGACACCTTCAGTGATGGTGTGAAATCCATACCTTGACGGTGCAGAGACGTTTTGGCCGCACAAGGGGGCCTGAACAATATTAGGCATTAGGGGGTTTCAGAAGAAATTGAACAAGCAGGTGTCCCAATACTTTTGCATCATTACTATAACCATAGGGTCTCAGTGGAGTTGGAATTTTGAAGCTTCCCTAGACAGAACTCCTCACTACAGATCTCAGCCACAGGTTAGACGCGAGAGGGCCTCACCTTTGCCCAGGTGTGTGTTGATGCTCATGTAGCGGGCTGTGCCGGTCAGGCTCTTGTGTTCCCGGTAGGGGATGTGTTTTTTGGTCTCTGGGTCAATGTATTCTTTGGCAAGCCCAAAGTCAATAATGTGGATTGTGTGCTGTCTCTTGCTGCCCGGTCGGCCCACCAGGAAGTTCTCCGGCTTGACGTCTCGGTATATTAAGCTCCTGGTGTGAACGTACTCCATCCGTGTAATCTGAGCAACAGGAAAACAAGAGGGTAAGAGGAAGATTAAGCTACAGACGACACTGGATCCAGTACTGAAATCATAGGAAGTTAACTGAACAGTTAATGTGTCTGATCCAACTCTTCATTAATTATCAAGCTTTTCCTGAGCTGGATCAGATACGACAACTCCAGGCCTGGGGAGCAGGCCTCATGCTGTTGCCTGCTTTGAGAATCGCTGATCTTTCATTAATTATGAATTAGATTCCTTGTCCATTGAATACTACTGCAGTACAACAATCCAAGGCAATGGGTCTGATTAATAAAACGCATTGGCAGATTTACTATATAATAATTACAACAACATGTTTACTCATTTGTCAGGAATTACCAGCACATTTTACCATTTGTATGATCTGTGGTGCAACTACTATGTTGAGCCACCCTAAATCACCACAGGGTTAATTCTTTCACCACGACCAGTGCGCCCTAGCTCACAACATCCTCCGAAAAATTAGATGTGCAGTACAGTGTAAATAAGGAAACGGGGCTACTGACCCATCTATGTCCTGTGCTAAACTCACTGGCAGTCAGAAATAAGTGCTCGCTCGATGTTCGGCAGACACGTATAACCCTGCCTGTTCAATTAAAGGAGGAAATCGGCAACAAACGGCGGCTAGGACGGAGCAGATGACTTAAAAAACACTGATGAGCGACGCGGTCAGAAAGAATTGCTCGAAGGTTTAGACTGTGTGTCACTAGGGGTGTAGAAGCAGCAACAGGCCTGAATAGGCTGCAGCTGCCTCTTACCTTTAGTGTAGTTATTTATTTCTTTATGTTTTATTTGAGTTGTTATTTAAAGCAGATTGAGAAAAAAATATGAAAAGAAAATAATATATAAATAAAAATAAATAAATAAATGTGTTTATCTGATTGTTATCTAAAGCAGACAGAGAAAAAATTATATTATCATAATATATATACATAATTTACATTATATATAATTATTTTGTAATATTTATTTAAATAACAGAATAAATCAGATAAAAAATATACATTTATTTATTCATTTGTATTTTTTATCTGATTGTTATTTAAAGCAGACTGAGAAATATATATATATTTATTTCTTCAGTCTGCTTAAAAAAAAATCAGAAAAAATATATATATTTTAAAAGAAAATTTTTATTATTATTTTTTTAATTGTTATTTAAAGCAGACTGAAGAAAAACATGTATATTAAATAAAATAATAAATATATAATTTTCGCCAAGCCTGAATTTCACTCCATAAGCTGTGCTCACTTGCTGTTTTCCCTCCTTTACGTGAACTGGCTAAATGAACACATTAACAGTCAGAATACACAGATTACACTGACCTGTAACAGCGGTCAACGCATGTAGTGACTTTAACCTCCTTCATTTCAAGGGGATTTTTGTTAAAGCTTGTCTGATTGTCCAACCTGGCAACAGTTTGAGGAGGTGTTTGTGAGTGAACTATGGGCAGAAACACCCTGTAGCCCACAGTAGACTCACCAGCTGTATGGCTATCATGAGGACGGTCTTGAGGGAGAAGGAGCGGTCGCAGAGATCGAACAGGTCCTCTAGACTGGGCCCCAGCAGCTCCAGAACCATGGCGTTGTACTTCCCACATGGCCCAAAGTAAAAGACCTGAGGAATCCCCTCTGTAGGAAGCAAACAGAAGAAAACTGTTACTTACACACACACACACACACACAAACCAGTCTGGACCTAGTCTGGAGTTCTACTTAAAGTTGGTGCTGCTGGTTCTGATGCAGTAATATTGCCAACCAACTCAATCGGTTCATTAATTCTTTCCAGGGACGGCGACCCACCCAATTAACACCCCAACGTCAGACACACACACCCCTCCACAAACCAATCAACGTGACGTACAGGGAGATGCAACCCATGTAGATGATGGTGCAAACTGCAACGTGACGACAAAACCAACCGGATCCGATCAACCTCGGTCCGGACCATGTGAAAACCTACGACCAGCCACGTCATTAACACCACCTCCTTGCTTCTACACCCACAGTCCATTCATATCTGCTCCACTGACCATATATGGGAGCACAGACTGTAGTCCATCTATATACCCTGATCTTCAACAGTCAGGACCCCACAGAACTGACCACCACAGAGCAGGTAGGTAGGATTTATGTGGTGGGTCATTCTCAGCCCTGCAGCGACACGGACCCACCACCCAAATCCTACCTACCTGCTCTATGGTGGTCAGTCCTGTGGGGTCCTGACCGTTGTGTATACAGGTTTTCGTGGATCCCTGAGGTTTAGTTGTGTTATTAATGGTGGACATTTGTAAACGTGTGAATGTTCGACTGGTCTAAAGCTTCGTTCACAGGGAAACTGGACCGATATCGGAGCAATATCCAAGCCAAGCGGTCACTCAGGCCAGAAGCTCCTCGCTCGGCAAAGCGCTCCATCACCAAACAAAGTGTTTCTCATATCATTCCTGATCTCTGGAGAGGAGTAGAGAGAGCTGCAGCAATCTCACTCACACACACACACACACACACACACACACACATACACACACACACACACAGAGAGAGAGAGAGAGAGAGAGAGAGAGAGAGAGAGAGAGCGCAAGGCACTGTGGGGATTAAAGAGGGATTTACCTGATCAGACCCATGTCATTCCCACGGGGAGGAGGTGCAAGCACACACACACACGCCTACACTTTGACCTGCCTGGGTCACTCAGTAATAACAGTGATGAGTGACGGGCTCGTGGCATCAGCAACCAGGAAACTGACTCATCAAAACCTGTAAGTGGTGTCTGTGCAAAGACACACACACACACACACACACACACACACACACACACACACACACACACACACACACACACACACACACACAAAAACCACCGCCTCACACTGAGCCACCTTAACACTTCCTCGAACACTTTCTCAACCACAACCTTTAGCCTTTTCAGTCACAACTCTGACCTTTTCTGGTCCATGTCCATTTATTAATGGCACTATTAACTAGGGCTGCAACAATGAATCGATTAAATCGATAATAATTGATTATTAAAGGGGTTGGCAGCGGATTTCCTTATCGATTCGTTGTGTTGCACGAATTATGAGACTCGATAAATAAACCAGGTTCATTGATTAATCGGAAAAATAATCGACCGATGAATCGATTATTAAAATAATAGTTAGTTGCAGCGCTGCTATTAACTAGGTTCCTCATAGGCGGTTCCTCATAATTATGACGTGTCTGATGTGTCAATTTTCTATTTCTATCTAGTACACGGTCAAACGCGCTCTACCGTCCCTGTGCATTTAAGACAGCATCAGGGTGCACTGAACACGGCCTGTGCTGTGGTGTTTATCCTGCGAGAGAGAGAGAGAGAGAGAGAGAGAGAGACAGAGAGAGAGAGAGAGAGAGAGAGAGAGAGAGCGATCTGAGGTTAAGCACCTCGTAACATCCACACAGACTGCAGAGGATTTTCCTGACCGCGTTGTGACCTCATAACTTTGTGAAAGGTCAGGATTCAGAAAGCACTCTACTAAAATCCTGCCGCCCATCTACAGCACAGACCCGCTCTGCTGGGGCCTCCATCAGCACCGCCACACACCCGGCCTCCATCAGCAACGCCACACACCCGGCCTCCATCAGCATCGCAGCTAAACAGCCATTAAACATTCAGGCCGAGCTGATTTCCACTGTAGCACTGAGCTGAGGAGAGGAGGAGAGGAGAGGGAGAGGGAGAGGCCGGGGAGGAGAGGGAGAGGGAGAGGCCGGGGAGAGGAGAGGGAGAGGGAGAGGCCGGGGAGAGGAGAGGGAGAGGGAGAGGCCGGGGAGGGAGAGGGAGAGGGAGAGGCCGGGGAGGAGAGGGAGAGGGAGAGGCCGGGGAGAGGAGAGGGAGAGGGAGAGGCCGGGGAGAGGAGAGGGAGAGGGAGAGGCCGGGGAGGGAGAGGGAGAGGGAGAGGCCGGGGAGGGGAGAGGGAGAGGGAGAGGCCGGGGAGGGGAGAGGGAGAGGGAGAGGCCGGGGAGGGGAGAGGGAGAGGGAGAGGGAGAGGCCGGGGAGAGGAGAGGGAGAGGGAGAGGCCGGGGAGAGGAGAGGGAGAGGGAGAGGCCGGGGAGAGGAGAGGGAGAGGGAGAGGCCGGGGAGAGGAGAGGGAGAGGGAGAGGCCGGGGAGGGAGAGGGAGAGGGAGAGGCCGGGGAGGGAGAGGGAGAGGCCGGGGAGGGAGAGAGAGGGAGAGGCCGGGGAGGAGAGGGAGAGGGAGAGGCCGGGGAGAGGAGAGGGAGATGGAGAGGCGAGGGAGAGGGAGAGGGAGAGGCGAGGGAGAGGGAGAGAGAGAGGCCGGGGAGGAGAGGGAGAGGGAGAGGCCGGGGAGGAGAGGGAGAGGGAGAGGCCGGGGAGGAGAGGGAGAGGCCGGGGAGAGGAGAGGGAGATGGAGATGGAGAGGAGAGGGAGAGGCCAGGGAGAGGAGAGGGAGATGGAGAGGAGAGGGAGAGGCCAGGGAGAGGAGAGGGAGATGGAGATGGAGAGGAGAGGGAGAGGCCAGGGAGAGGAGAGGGAGATGGAGATGGAGAGGAGAGGGAGAGGGAGAGGCCGGGGAGAGGGAGAGGGAGATGGAGAGGAGAGGGAGAGGCCAGGGAGAGGAGAGGGAGATGGAGAGGAGAGGGAGAGGCCGGGGAGAGGAGAGGGAGATGGAGATGGAGAGGAGAGGGAGAGGCCAGGGAGAGGAGAGGGAGATGGAGATGGAGAGGAGAGGGAGAGGGAGAGGCCGGGGAGAGGGAGAGGGAGATGGAGAGGAGAGGGAGAGGCCAGGGAGAGGAGAGGGAGATGGAGAGGAGAGGGAGAGGCCGGGGAGAGGAGAGGGAGATGGAGATGGAGAGGAGAGGGAGAGGCCGGGGAGAGGAGAGGGAGATGGAGATGGAGAGGAGAGGGAGAGGGAGAGGCCGGGGAGAGGGAGAGGGAGAGGAGAGGGAGAGGCCGGGGAGAGGAGAGGGAGAGGGAGATGGAGAGGAGAGGGAGAGGCCAGGGAGAGGAGAGGGAGATGGAGAGGAGAGGGAGAGGCCGGGGAGAGGAGAGGGAGATGGAGATGGAGAGGAGAGGGAGAGGCCGGGGAGAGGAGAGGGAGATGGAGATGGAGAGGAGAGGGAGAGGCCAGGGAGAGGAGAGGGAGATGGAGATGGAGAGGAGAGGGAGAGGGAGAGGCCGGGGAGAGGGAGAGGGAGAGGGAGAGGCCGGGGAGGGAGAGGGAGAGGGAGAGGCCGGGGAGGGAGAGGGAGAGGGAGAGGCCGGGGAGGAGAGTGAGAGGCCGGGGAGAGGAGAGGGAGAGGGAGATGGAGAGGAGAGGGAGAGGGAGAGGAGAGGGAGAGGGAGATGGAGAGGAGATGGAGAGGAGAGGGAGAGGCCGGGGAGAGGAGAGGGAGATGGAGATGGAGAGGAGAGGGAGAGGCCGGGGAGAGGAGAGGGAGATGGAGATGGAGAGGAGAGGGAGAGGCCGGGGAGAGGAGAGGGAGATGGAGATGGAGAGGAGAGGGAGAGGCCGGGGAGAGGAGAGGGAGATGGAGATGGAGAGGAGAGGGAGAGGCCGGGGAGAGGAGAGGGAGATGGAGATGGAGAGGGAGAGGGAGAGGGAGAGGCCGGGGAGAGGGAGATGGAGAGGCCGGGGAGAGGGAGAGGCCGGGGAGAGGGAGAGGGAGAGGCCGGGGAGGGAGAGAGAGAGGGAGAGGCCGGGGAGGGAGAGAGAGAGGGAGAGGCCGGGGAGGAGAGTGAGAGGCCGGGGAGAGGAGAGGGAGAGGGAGATGGAGAGGAGAGGGAGAGGAGAGGGAGAGGGAGAGGGAGATGGAGAGGAGAGGGAGATGGAGAGGAGAGGGAGAGGCCATGGAGAGGAGAGGGAGATGGAGAGGAGAGGGAGAGGCCAGGGAGAGGAGAGGGAGATGGAGAGGAGAGGGAGAGGCCAGGGAGAGGAGAGGGAGATGGAGAGGAGAGGGAGAGGCCGGGGAGAGGAGAGGGAGATGGAGATGGAGAGGAGAAGGAGAGGCCAGGGAGAGGAGAGGGAGATGGAGATGGAGAGGAGAAGGAGAGGCCAGGGAGAGGAGAGGGAGATGGAGATGGAGAGGAGAAGGAGAGGCCAGGGAGAGGAGAGGGAGATGGAGATGGAGAGGAGAGGGAGAGGCCGGGGAGAGGAGAGGGAGATGGAGATGGAGAGGAGAAGGAGAGGCCAGGGAGAGGAGAGGGAGATGGAGATGGAGAGGAGAGGGAGAGGGAGAGGGAGAGGCCAGGGAGAGGAGAGGGAGATGGAGATGGAGAGGAGAGGGAGAGGCCAGGGAGAGGAGAGGGAGATGGAGAGGGAGAGGGAGAGGGAGAGGGAGAGGCCGGGGAGAGGAGAGGGAGAGGAGAGGGAGAGAGAGAGGGAGAGGCCGGGGAGGGGAGAGGGAGAGGAGAGAATGAAGGCTGGCTGAGAAGACTGGGAGGACTCCAGCCTTAATAATTCACACCGGGACATACAAGCTGTGTACTGTAGCTCCGCTGGCTGCGCTGGTGATCATCACGTCACGCGTGTTTGCAGAGCAAACCGACAAAAGTACACAGTCGGGTCAGGGTTACCGGGGCCGGGGGCAGCAGGTTGCACAAGTAGCGAGAACGGTTCTGCATTTTCGTGGCTTCTTTATCACCTTAAACTGCAGATTTAACCACAAATAATAAGAATAGTAATAATAATAATAATAATAATAATAACAATAATAATAGTAATAATAGTAATAATAATAATAGTAATAATAATAACACAATTTAATTTTATCTGTCATTTAATAAGTGTTGATATTAATCTGCTAACGCTAACCTGCTCTGAATCAGGACAGAGAAGACAAGCTGGTTAGCATTAGCTAACTCGGTCACTCCAACTCCAAAGCAAGATATACGCCGATTGAACAGGTGTCCCCATACACACTGCAGCAAGACGCTGCTCCTCCACAGCACGTAGGCGACAGCTCTCATTAAAACGAGCTGTACCAGACTAACTAGTTCTAACGGCGCGGAGCTTAGTGGGTACGTTTTATTGTCGTCTCGAACCCGGCAGCTTTCCAGGAGAAGAAAACTAATGTTTAGAAGTTAAATGAGGGAAAATATGTAAATAATACACACACACACACACACACACACACACACTATATATATATATACACACACACACACACACACACCATTTAACTGAGGCTCTTACCCAGAGCGACTTACTAGGTTACTGGTATTACAGAGGTGGGCCAATGCAGTGATAGGAGTCTTTTTCTTTTCTGTAAATACATCTTTCAGCTCTTTATTACCTTTATTACCTTTAGTACTTTCTACTTTTTTTAATTTATCCCCTACCCTATTTATTGTTTAGTGTAATTTTCCTTTAGTTTAAGACTGTGTTCTGTGTTTCTTTGTTACTTGTCATACGTGTTGCTCTCACCAAGACAAATTCCTTGTATGGGTAACATACTTGGTGAAATAAAGAGATTCTGATTCTGATTCTGATTCTGAGTCTTGCCCAAGGACTCTTATTAGTGTAGCGCAGACTGGGAATCGAACCCCAGTCTCTCCCACATGGTGTGATCACATGTGCAGTAGATTTTGCTCATTTGATCCCACCATCTCTCCTCCATCTACTGCAGGCTTTGATGAAATCAGACATGTGGGTGTGTTATTGGTGTCGCTGAAGATCACTGCGCTGTAACCGCACTCGCGTTGAAAACTGCAGCCCTGCTTTCGCGTTTTGTTCTCTTTCTAAACGAGTTACTCCCTGTAAACAGTGAGCTGGCGGTGTCTGCCCGTCACGTAAACTGCCGAACTGAAAGAATGCTTTCTTCCTCAACCCACCTCCACCACCACCACCAGCTCCACCACCAGCTCCACCACCACAGGCTTCAGCGCAGAAGGCTACGGACTGCCGTCACTCATGCTAAAGACTTCCACAGCCTTGATTTTCAAATCAGAACATGTAAATACATGACATGGACAAAAGTATTGGGACATCTACACACTGATTGACACCTTGACAAGCTTTTAGGACACCCCACTCTAAATCCACAGCATCAATATTTGGTCCCCCTTTTTAATAATATATATATATATATATATATATATATATATATATATATATATATATATATATATATATATATATATATATATAAATATAAATAACAGTAGAGCGAGCCCATGAGCAAAAGAAATAATAAAGAAATTTTTTTGAACTACAGACCTCCGAGCAGGTCATGCCAGACCCACACTACAAAAAAGTCAGAGCTTCAATTTAATCACTTTTATATTTTTATGCATTAAAAAAAATCATTCATAAATAAATAGATAATTCCCCAGCAAAACAGTAGCACCCTAATCTGAGAACATATGGAAAAACTTCATTATATTTATTCATTATTTTTTATATTTATATATATTATTTATTATATATATTTTTTATATTTATAGTTTAGCATCCTACAACTACTGACGATAGAAAGGCCAGCCTGGACCACCACCTTATATCATTTAAACTCAACCCTTTAAAGACTCCACACTTTCTTCCACGTTCCCCAAGCATACTGTAGCTGGCCTTAGCAGGACCTAGTGGCAAGATCAGGCAAAAACAAGCCTGTGGAACGCTACAGATGCTTATCCAGCTCCAAGAACAGTATTTACAACTCCTATTAGGTGTCTAGGTGCAGTGTAGAAGAGCCCCGTTACCACAAACACCTTAACCAGAACAATAAGACTCCCAGCAGGGTTCCCTGTTTGCCACTGTGGCATCTGCGTCTGAGGCATGCTCCTCGGGAGGAGCTCCAGCGACATGCCTTTGAGGTGGATATTCGATAATGGCAGCCTGGCTGAGAGGAGCAGTGTCTATAAATACTGCAGGACAGCCCTGCACTCACTCACTCACTCTCTCGCTCGGAGAGCTGCCGCTCTGGCACCAGCGAGCTGGCAGGCTTCCTCATCCTCGTCCGCCCTGTCAATGAGATCACTGCCACACAGCTACATCCCCCCTCCCCTTCCCCCCCTCCCCACAGAACAGGCCACAGAAGAGCTCCAGGGCTCGATCAGAGAGTGTGTGGTTGTGTGCATGTGACCGTTTCTGACCATCCCGGCATGATCCTGCAGTAATCCTGAGGGAAACGGGGTGGATAGACTCTTTAAAAGTCATCCGAGTTGATTACAAGCACTTGGTAGAGCCACGCTTGAGGGACGGGTTTCTGCATGCTCTGCACTCACTGCATGGAAGACATTTGCACCCACTCTTCGTGCAGACCTGCCCCAGGCCGTTCAGGCCGGTCGGGTGACGCATGTGGACCACAAACAGTGTCACAGATTCCTGTGTTCACCAATGTGTTGATTTCTGCCCTGCAGAAAGCTGAAGGTTCTCCCAAGCTTCAGGGTTTTAGCAGGGTAAAAGAAGCTGGCCTTGCCATATTTGCCGAGATACAACTCCTTGAGGACGATCATCTCCAAAGCATGCTGCTACCACCCCCATGCTTTACAGCGGGGAAGGTCTTTATTGAGGAACGAGCAGCAAAGCTCCACTTTCCACAGCACTTTATCCTGGTCCTTCCGGGCATCAGAGTGCCCATGGGTGGGTTTTTTCTTCAGTAATAATAATAATAATAATAATAATATTTTGTGTGTATGTATTATCCTTCTTCCGAAGGAGGACCTTGTCTAGTCAGTACTTGGGTGGATGCCGATTGAATTTCCATTTCTCCCAGTTGACCCAGCAGTGTTTACTGGGATATCCAAAAACTTAACATAATTAAGTAATATAATCAACAAATTAAATAAAAACATAAAAAAAATTTATAGTTTCTCTCACCTTAAAATCGTAGAGCTGGGCAATATGACAATATTTTATCGTATCATGATGAATTTATGTTATTGTGATGGACAATAACTGGATATAAACACTGATCAGCTGCAGGTTTCATTACTAACAGTGTGATTAGACTGGATTAATTAGGTAAAGAGCAGCAGATGAGTAGAAATTGAGGATCTGAATAGTAGTTTATAACAATTTGTTGCTATTGATGATGTTTTTAGTCTATAAATATCATGATATAGGATTTTTACCATATCGCCCACCCGTATCTTACACTCCCCTATATCTCCAATTCCCTAAGAATGTATAAGAGGCTTTCTCCCTCATTCACAATCTGACCTAAGCTACTAAAAATAAGGGCCTATTTATCTTTATCGTTATTATTAAACAAAAGCTTTAGAAGGTTTAGGTTCTTTCTAGTTTTGCATCAATACTGTATCGGTATCGGCCCTGATACTGGCACTTACACACAGTATCGTATCGGCAATAGAGAGCATCGATACCATGAAGCTTTACTGATGCCCTACATTTTTTTTATTACATAGAACATTTTTATTTGCGTATTTTATTATAAAACCAAACATTTAAACAACCAGTAAAATCATAAATAGTTATTATCATAAACAGACGTTTAATGCACTCTCAGCATTTTCTGTCTGCATGTGGTGTTTATTGTTGGTTAAGTTGAGTTGAGTTTCAGCAGCTTGTTTAAAGGAAACACTGAAGTTTAGTAGTTTTAGTAACTAGTAGAGACGTGAACCTGAAGGTGAAACTGCTGCTCTGTTTGTCTCTAAACTGGCGTATTTTTTTCTCATGGCTCTGAAATGTGGATTAAACAGCAGTTAAAAGCTGTTTGGTGAAGCTGAGCCAGATTCTGCTTCCTTACCTGCTCCTGTTTCTGCATTGTGGCCATTTTTATTATTTTTTCAGCTCTGAAACTTTTCGAATGTGCAGATCCTCAACCAGTAAATGCTGCTCTATCAAGCTTATTAGATCTGATTTGGGATCAAATATAAAAAAAGTACAGCCTATTGAAAGTGGAACTCTATAAATATCAGGATTTAGAGCCGAGTATTTAAGTCAGAGTTGGTATCGGTACTCGGTATCAGTAGATACTTAAAAATCTGTGACTGTGCATTTTTCATTTTTGTGATTAAATGAATTGATTTTGAGGGATCAGCCTTTTAAAATAAAATATGACACCACCAAATATCATAGTGTCATTTGTAATGCAAACAAATCTGATGACTTAAGTGGCCTGAACAGATAAATGAATAAAATACATATGGGACATTATACAACAATTTTTTTACATGCATAAATAAATTAATATATGCCATCCTGCATTTTGGTAATACACACACAGAGTATGTATGATCCCCGTGTCCTGACACTGCATAAAAATAAGTGTGTGTGTGTGTGTGTGTGTGTGTGTGTGTGTGTGTGTGTCTCAATTCTTGAAAGTCAACCTTCCAGTCCACTGATCAAATGGACGTGAGCACTCAGGCTTTGACCAAGCTGTTCATCCTTTTCATTTAAGGGCTTAAAAAGGATCAAAGATCAGCCTCCTGGCCCTGAAACATGCATGGCAATTTCATTCAGCCAGGCCAGCTGTTCCACCTGCTTTACCAGCCACCCGGCCCCCCAGGATCACCCGGCATGAGCTCATTCACAAAGCACAGATCTTTCTGATCAAACGTACTGGGAAATATTCCATGGTGAATAAGCAGCGGCTGTGCTGCCTTATGAAGCGGTGTGTAGCAGAACAGCACAGCTATTGGTGGATTCTCAGCTGTGAACTTTTAACTGTGAGCAGAGTCTCACTTTATCATATTATACCCCATAATAATCTGATTAATAACCAGGAGGAGACCGGCCCCAGCTACAGCTCCAGCAACGAGGGAAGGAGACCGGCCTCAGCTACAGCTCCAGCGACGAGGGAAGGAGACCGGCCTCAGCTACAACTCCAGCGACAAGGAGAGGAAACCGGCCCCAGCTACAGCTCCAGCAACGAGGGAAGGAGGAGACCGGCCCCAGCTACAGCTCCAGCAACGAGGCGAGGAGACCGGCCTCAGCTCCAGCTCCAGCAACGAGGGGAGGAGACCGGCCCCAGCTCCAGCGACGAGGGAAGGAGGAGACCGGCCCCAGCTCCAGCGACGAGGGAAGGAGGAGAGGAGACCGGCCCCAGCTCCAGCGACGAGGGAAGGAGGAGAGGAGACCGGCCCCAGCTCCAGCTCCAGCGACGAGGGAAGGAGGAGACCGGCCTCAGCTCCAGCGACGAGGGAAGGAGGAGACCGGCCCCAGCTCCAGCTCCAGCGACGAGGGAAGGAGGAGACCGGCCCCAGCTCCAGCTCCAGCGACGAGGGAAGGAGGAGACCGGCCCCAGCTCCAGCTCCAGCGACGAGGGAAGGAGGAGACCGGCCCCAGCTCCAGCTCCAGCGACGAGGGAAGGAGACCGGCCCCAGCTCCAGCTCCAGCGACGAGGGAAGGAGACCGGCCTCAGCTCCAGCTCCAGCGACGAGGGAAGGAGACCGGCCTCAGCTCCAGCTCCAGCAACGAGGGAAGGAGGAGACCGGCCTCAGCTCCAGCTCCAGCGACGAGGGAAGGAGGAGACCGGCCCCAGCTCCAGCTCCAGCGACGAGGGAAGGAGGAGACCGGCCCCAGCTCCAGCTCCAGCGACGAGGGAAGGAGGAGACCGGCCCCAGCTCCAGCGACGAGGGAAGGAGGAGACCGGCCCCAGCTCCAGCGACGAGGGAAGGAGGAGACCGGCCCCAGCTCCAGCGACGAGGGAAGGAGGAGAGGAGACCGGCCCCAGCTCCAGCTCCAGCGACGAGGGAAGGAGGAGACCGGCCCCAGCTCCAGCGACGAGGGAAGGAGGAGAGGAGACCGGCCCCAGCCCCAGCTCCAGCGACGAGGGAAGGAGGAGCCCGGCCCCAGCTCCAGCTCCAGCGACGAGGGAAGGAGGAGCCCGGCCCCAGCTCCAGCTCCAGCGACGAGGGAAGGAGGAGCCCGGCCCCAGCTACAGCTCCAGCAACGAGGGAAGGAGGAGACCGGCCCCAGCTACAGCTCCAGCAACGAGGGAAGGAGGAGACCGGCCTCAGCTACAGCTCCAGCGACAAGGGAAGGAGACCGGCCTCAGCTACAGCTCCAGCAACGAGGGAAGGAGACCGGCCTCAGCTACAGCTCCAGCGACGAGGGAAGGAGACCGGCCTCAGCTCCAGCTCCAGCAACGAGGGAAGGAGGAGACAGACCTTAGCTACAGCTCCAGCAACGAGTAGGAGACCAGTAAATAAATGAATTAATAAATTATGAACCAGTAATTAGAAGAAACGGCTAAACTCCACCAATAGTAAGGAGAATGGCATAGCCAAAAATCCACCAATAGGAGAATAGCACAGCTAAAAATCCATTAAGCAAGAAAACAGCACATTTAGGACTTCACTAGCAGTAGAACAGCACAGTTCCAAAAAAAAAAAAAAAATCCACCAATAGGAAGCAGAATAGCACAGATCCACCAATAAGAACACAGCCAGAACTCCACCAATAGGAGAACGGCGCCATCTCAGATATTTCAGACTTGAGTACGCATGAACGTGTCTACTAGCTGAACTGGTCCCCGAGCAAGCGCCCTCCGTCTTTCCTGCGCTGAAGGTCCGTACGTCCGTACGTTTAGGTCACCGGACTGGAGTGTGGACTCAGGAGCTCCGCGAGGCTCAGGCAGTCGGCCGGGTCTGGGCTTACGGCTTATATCTGAACCCAGCTGAACTGCAACCCGCAAAAACCCGAGCCCTTCCTCCGCCGGCTCTCAGCAGAGAGGAGACCCGCCACATCAAAAACATCAGAACCCGCCGCCCCCGTGGTTCTCACAGCACTCAGGAGAACAGATGTACTGCGGCCAAGGAAAGCAGAGAACCTCTGACCTTCATGCTCACCTGAGCTTCCCAGCTGCTTATAAAACCTGTACTCCAGGTGAAGCTGCGGTGCTCTGGACTTAATCGGCTCCTGAAAGACAAAAGCAGAAAAAAAAACAACAACATTAGGGTGAATTTATGCTACCAGTCAAAAGTTTCAGAACATTACGGTGTTTCCAATGTTAAGTGTGTTAATGTCCCTTAAGCCCTGTCTAGTCCAGGGACCTTGATAGACCCAACCTACAAACCGAACAACGCAAGTAAATGAAGCTTATCTGTATAGAGGTCAGAGGTAGAGGTAGGTAGGTAACCATTGATGCACCTTTCTAACTCTGGCTTCACCTGGAGCAGACAGGACAGAGGTCTACTGTTCAGAGTGTGGTGAGGAGGACACCCTCCTACACCATCAGAAGACTCCAGTACGGGAAGAGCTCAGCATCAGAAGACACCTTGTAGCTTGGACGTGGGCTCAGGGTTTGACTGCAGGTGGAGCGATGCCAGTGGAGAACTGAGCAAAATTAGGTTGTTCTTAAACTTTTGACCAGTAATGTAGAGGAATTCAAACTGAAAGCTAAACCAGGGTTGGGCGGTACAACAGTAATAAGGTGAACCACAGCTGTCCATAGATACATCCAATAAGCACCCCTATCTAATAAGCAATAGATACGAAAAAAGGTAGACCCCTCCGGACCCTACAGCGAATCGTGACGAGCTCACACTGCCGACTAAGCACAACAACCCTCCAGCTTTGGGTTGGGCGGCTCTAAGTGACATTTCGAAGCTTAAATAAGAAGAAAAATCACTTAAAGGCTTCCAAAAGCCACGAGCGTGCAGCGGAGATTAGGGGCTGCGCGAGGCACATGACATAACCGTCTACCAGCTGAGCCATCATGTTGCATTAAGAACCTAAATCTTCATCTGAAGCAGCTTAGAGGAACCACCCCCCCCCACACACACACACACACACACACCCCACACCCCCCGCTGTGATGAGAGAAGTGATGGTCCGTTTCTGTAAACACATTTACCAGGAAGTCGCCTGAGCAGGCGGATTGCTCTCGCGTCCCGAAGACGACGCACTTAACCCGTTCAGGTCCAGTAACTAAGGTCCAGTAACGAGGGGGGAAATGCCACTGGACTATTGAGTAGTGTACATACACCAATCAGCCATATCATTAAAACCACCTGTCTAACATTGTTCATACGGTCAAAACGGCTCAGACCCGTCAAACCACGGACTCTGCAAGACCTCTGAAGGTGTCCTGCGATGTCTGGAACCAAGACATTGGCAGCAGATGGAGCTCAATGAGCTCCTGTCAACAGTTGTCCTTCCTTGGAGCACTTCTGATGCACAATACTGGGGGGGACGGGGGGGGAACACTGATGTACCTGGGATGTATATGGCAATATTACAAAAAAATAATAATACTTTATACTTCTATACATAATAATTTTAACAGTAGTGTGTGCGCATATATATATATATATATTAATAATATAATATTAATAAATGCACTTCATGCATCCAAGACTGGAGTAATATAAACGATATTGGGCAGATTGGAGCTGCCTCTGGTAGACGGGTCATGGATTTTTTTTTTCCTTTTGTATCAGCAGCATATCTTGACGTGTTTGATATAATTGAGGATTATAATGGATTAATCTGCTGATTATTTCCTCCATTAATCAGCTGATTATTATTTCTTTAAGTTTAAAAAACAATTATATTATATTTATAAATAATTGATCATTTATATAAAAAATAATGTTTTTTTATTTTTCAATATTGCCAAATACACGTCAAGTCACATTTATTTGTACAGCACTTTTACAGCTGTTGTCGTCACAAAGCAGCTTTACATAATTAGTCATTAGTAAAAGACAGAGACAAAAAAGCAATAACGTAAGACGAAATAAAGGATCAAAGACCCCCAGTGAGCCCCAACGGCGACAGTGGCAAAGAAAACCTCCCTCAGAGCTGGAGGAAGAAACCTTGGGAGGAACCAAGACTCAAAGAGGGACCCGACCCGTCCTCCTCTGATCAGAACTATTTATTAATTATTGATAAAAAGTTACCAAACCATCTATACTGTTGAACTGCTCTGATCATAATCATAATAGATATACACATCCCAGGTACATCAGTGTTCAGTGTCACTATTATCAATAATTAATAAATAGAGGACGGGTCGGGTCTCCTTGTGAGTCTTGGTTCCTCCCAAGGTTTCTTCCTCCAGCTCTGAGGGAGGTTCTCCTTGCCACTGTCGCTGTTGGGGCTCACTGGGGGGTCTTGGATGCTTCATGTCTTCTTATGTTATTTCTTTTTTTCTGTCTTTTACTAATAACTAATTATGTAAAGCTGCTTTGTGACGACAACAGCTGTAAAAAGCTACACAAATACATTTGACTGGACATGTATATGGCAATATTTTTACTATATCGCCCAGCCATCTTCACAACCATCTGGCGTAATAGCGTCTGGCTCTGTTCGTTTCTTTAGACAATTATGCAGGAAAATTGGTGCTCAGACAGGCCGGAATGGAACAAATGGACCACAGGAGAACCAAAATCAACCAGACAGAACTCCGGTCCACATAAAATGCATAGAAACTCTGATAACCAATAAATCAGACCATCTAAGAGACTTGGAGGAAAAAATTTATTGAATTAAATGAATCTGCATGAACAGACGAGGAGCTATCTGCAGCCACTAGCTTAATCAATAATGGAGCATTAAGATCAAACATGCTGGGAGAAGGGAAGTGAAAAGGAAATGACTCAAAACACCAGTCAGAGCTCTAATGGCCAATCAGCATCGCTTTGGTTTTTTTCCAAACTGAAAAAAGAACAAAGTGAGAGTAAACGCTCGGAAAGCTTTCTAGTGGTTAATGGTGTGTGTCTGTGAAAACGCCGAGCAATGCTTCCATCAGCCCTCCTCGGTCTCAGGTTACAGAGGAGCATCCATCTGGCACCAGTGGGACACCCAGCATGCACTGGGAGTGGCGCATTCAGGCTCCGGCAACATCTGCCTGCTTGAAAAAAACACCCAAGGAAACGTGACCTCCAGTGAGAGCTTCTCGAGTTCAGCCTGCCAGACCCCAGCTATCTCCAGAGAGTCTGGACAGCACCCATAGAGTTACAGGGCTGGTGGGCCGGCTGGCATTACGGGCACAGCGATTTCAAGTAATCCAATCTGAAGAAGCGTATCGAAATTTAACACCATACCACCAGACACACCCCTCAGCCTCTTCTGAGGGCCGCTCGTTTATCATCTTTCATAGAAACCGCTGTCGGCGAGGCATCTGGGTGCAGCCTATCAGTAGAGTAAAGTGGCCGAGGAGGGCCTGGGCGTTGTGTAGAGGGTCAGGCTCAAATGACTGGGCTTTAATCAAATCATTTTAAATACTAGGTGTTGTGATTTTTTGGGGCGCCGGGACAGACAATGAGGTTCTACTGGAGAACCTAATTAAACTAATTTGACCAATGTCTGAGAATCTGATTCATTTTGTTGCTGCAACCACAAAAATCAGACAACAGCTGCATTTTAAAATTAGTCTTATTTGCTTTCTTACAGCTAAATGAACATATCTGCATATTTCCAATACCATTATATTATATATATATATATATATATTATATAATTATGTATTTTTATTATATTGTTTCTATTATATAATTATATTTTTTCTATTATGTTATACCCATAATATAATTATATTTTTTCTTTTGTATTATATAATAGAAAATACATAACTATATACTATATCATATATTATATGATTATATATTTTCTATTGTATTATATTATATAATTATATATTTTCTATTATATTATATTACATATTTCCTGTTATATTATATATTATATCTTTTAAATAATTATATATTTTCTATTGTATTACATTATATTATATTCTGTTCTATTATATATTTACTATTATATTATATATTAGATAATTATATATTTTCTATTGTATTATATGATTAGATAATTATATATTTTCTATTTTATTATATAAATATATTTTTTCTATTATATATCATATCTATTATATTGTTTTACATATTTTATATTTGATCTAGTATATAATTATATATTTTTATTATATCTATTATTTCATCATATATTTTCTATTGTATTATATTTTAATGTGAAACAGTTTCTCTGCTACATGAGTTTTAAAGCTGGAAATACACCCCCCCCCCCCAACACCCCCTTCAAACAAAAAAATAACACCCCCATGGTTCACTGCACAGCTGACATTACTTACAAAAATATCATGAGCATAATAATAATAATAATAATAATAATAACGCTCGCAACATGTTACGAGTCAAGCCTCAAGTCAGATTCTCAGCAGCCATTAGAATAAGAATCGTGATTTTTAATAACCGAGTACAGTAACAGCGCACACCTCTGCCTCGAACCTCTGTAGTACCACTGAGTCCTGTAGCCTGCTAGCGGCAGCGTACCGGTTTACCCTGTTTATTTATACTGAGAATCAAAAAGTGGGATACAAAGCCCCTTATTTCCCTTCCTCCCAGCAGCTGATCAAATATCTGTTCAGTATCACGGATGAGGGCTGACTGATATTATAAAAACTGACAATATTTATGTTTTTTGCAATATTAAAAAAAATATATAGAAATTTTCACCTGACGTCAATGAACCAACATGGTACGTCATTAATAAAGCACTGCATTAGAGTAAAATACACCATAATGGGCAGTTATAATCTGCTCTGGTAGTTACACTACATGGACAAAAGTATTGGGACACCTGTTCATTCATTATTTATTTTTAAAGTGTATCCGGCATGCTTCTGTTGGAGTAACTGTCTCTACTGTCCAGGGAGGAAGGCTTTCTATTAGATTTTGGAGGAGCATTGCTGTGAGGATCTGATTGACTCCATTCAGTGACCAGAGCGTTAGTAAGAAAGTTCCATGACCATCACTCCACCCCATCCCCATAAAACATCCCAAAAGTACTGGATGGAGCTCCACCACCACCACCACCACCACCATCATCATTCCAGAGAACACAGTCCTTCCACTACTCCACAGCTCCTCAATGCTGGGGGGCTTTATACCCCTCTACTAGCTCACGCCTGGCATTATTAGGCAGCATGGTGCCAATAGGTTCATGTTTGTTGATCTGCTCCAGAGAGTCCTATTGTATTGGCAGTACTACGTCTTTACAGAGACAGGACTAGTAAGTGTGCATATGCACATCTGTGTCAGCAATGAATGGGTGCAACTTCAAGCGAAGTAGCAAAGTGCATTCATTAGTGGGGTGTCCACAAACATTTGACATTTGGAGTAGGTTAATGGAAAATGAGAGTGCAGTGCAGACAGTGCATTTTCCTTTCATATCAAGGAGCAGAAAGTCGTAGCATGGCGCGAGAGATCCGACAGCGCCGCAGAAACGATAAACTGTGCCGCCCGAACACGGATACCATCAAATGAGCCCTGAATGCATGTCCTGAATACGCAAGGGGAGCCAAATGGCCTACATTGTACGGCGATCGTGAGCGACGTGTCAGATTAAGGCCTCGATGTCTCTAAACTCCGGCAATGATGATGAGGATGATGATGATGGATACAGAGCCATTCAGTTGCATAATGCAAATTATCCAAGGCTTCATACCCTCACAGCAGAGCCTCACAGTCATTACGAAACAATCATCACGCAAAGAGGTCGCTGTGCACAGGGGGAGGGAGGTTAATCCGCCCCAGCCACTGATATCGGTTCATGCTGTCCTGACGAGCGCTTCGTTACTTCCTGCTAATACAGAGGGGGATAATACGGTCTTGCTTTCAGGCCACAGTGTCTCCAATTTTATTAAACTCGTAATAATCCACTCCAACAAAGCAGCCCATCACAAACCAATGATAATAAAAAAAAGCCAGGTTAAACCCACCTAGCGTTCTACATCAGCGGGACGGGAGATACCTGCTCTAGGCTGGAGAGCGTTCGCTGCTTCGGCACCACCCAGTACACGACCCACATCCACATCCACTCACAGCAAGACACTGCATAAGTGGTCTGTTATTTAAGATTCACGCTCAACTACCACTCATAGGCCAGAACATTAGCACCACCAGCCTGATACTGAGTAGATTTTGAGCTCGAGTCCTATTCTATTGGCAGTGCTAGTTCTTCGGAGCTCGAGTCCTATTCTATTGGCAGTGCTAGTTCTTCAGAGCTCGAGTCCTATTCTATTGGCAGTGCGTCTTCTTCGGAGCTCGAGTCCTATTCTATTGGCAGTGCGTCTTCTTCGGAGCTCGAGTCCTATTCTATTGGCAGTGCGTCTTCTTCGGAGCTCGAGTCCTATTCTATTGGCAGTGCGTCTTCTTCGGAGCTCGAGTCCTATTCTATTGGCAGTGCGTCTTCTTCGGAGCTCGAGTCCTATTCTATTGGCAGTGCGTCTTCTTCTGAGCTCGAGTCCTATTCTATTGGCAGTGCTTCTTCTTCGGAGCTCGAGTCCTATTCTATTGGCAGTGCTTCTTCTTCGGAGCTCGAGTCCTATTCTATTGGCAGTTCTTCGGAGCTCGAGTCCTATTCTATTGGCAGTGCTTCTTCTTCGGAGCTCGAGTCCTATTCTATTGGCAGTTCTTCGGAGCTCGAGTCCTATTCTATTGGCAGTGCTTCTTCTGAGCTCGAGTCCTATTCTATTGGCAGTGCTTCTTCTGAGCTCGAGTCCTATTCTATTGGCAGTTCTTCTGAGCTCGAGTCCTATTCTATTGGCAGTACTTCTTCTTCAGAGCTCGAGTCCTATTCTATTGGCAGTACTTCTTCAGAGCTCGAGTCCTATTCTATTGGCAGTACAAGCGAAGTAGCTGAGCGCATTCATTAGATGAGGTGTCCACAACAGATCTGACCATCCAAGGCATTCATGGTCAAAGACTGTGCCCTGTGGTCTCTGGTGCCAAGACGTAAGCAGCAGATCCATCTTCTGATCCAAGTCCAGTCTCCTCAATTGAGCCTTAGGTGCCCACGACCCTCATCCAATACCCGATCCAGCTAATTTTGTTAATATCGGGATCGATATCCGCTCCTAATATCGGATCGGTGCATCTCTACCAGGAACCTCATGGGGCTAGAAGGCTTTTGCAGGAAGAACGGACGAATATTTAGTACCTAATACCGTCCAAGATGTTAACCTCTGGGTTGACCTCAGGTGTCTGATCCCAAATCAGTGATTTTGAACCCTGCTAGCGCTCTCCGGTGGTGTGTGAGGTGAAAGAGGTCAACTTCAGGTCGCTTTCGCAATACGAAAAGCTGAGGTGGACCTGGCTTAAGCCAACAGGAACAGCCAGTGCTGATACGCAGGTCTCGTCTAGGTGCATTCTGATGATGCTTCTCTACAGCGAGGTGATTCATCACTATTGCTGAGGGGAGCAAAGGGAGCGCAGGCTGCACAGGCCAGCAGCACCAGCGAGAACACGATACAGCCTTTTTTTTTTTTAATGTGACCATCAGCATGTTTTGTTTAAAATGGCAACCCTGCATTTTTGCGGCGTCCAGCGCCAGCCTCGTCTTTATCCTCACGTTCTTATGAATCAGTGTTTCTCAGAGAAATCCGCTTTGCAAGGGCAGAAGGGTCCAAAAGCAGCTTTGGGCTAAAAGGAAGCTCGGCTCAGAGACTGCGTCTGCAAGACAGCGAGGGCACAGGAGCCTCACATAGTTCATATAGTCCATCTCTGCGATGGTCAGCGGAGACCAAGAGGACCTATTTGGAAGGTCTGCCTTACTGTGGGTGTAGTGGCCATTTAAACCAGGTATTACTGACGTTCCTGTATCTGAATAATGACCTCCCTCGTCCGTACGCGCCGAGACACCTCACTGCGGTCGTGTTCAGCAGAGCGCCTCTACCCTGATCTGAGGTTACTCTAATGGACTAGCCTTATTTGAGCATCTGGTGCTGGAATCTAAAGTCAATTATGCAGTATGGAGATTAAACGCCAGCGTTTTACCCGGACTGAGGAGCACAGAGTCATAAAGAGATTGCTAATAGTAGCTTCACGATGCTAACACGGCAAACCGCTACAGCTGCTAGGTCAAATTTTCATCTCGCACATAATTTAAGTACTTAGCACTTTTAAAAAAGGGCTTCGTAAATACAATCTGAGTACAGTATAAAATAGTAAATACAAGAATATTTATTATTATTATTATTATTATTATTTCGCTTGTGATCATTATTTTTTACCTTTTAAAAGGAATGGTTTGGAGAAAAATCTAATTACCATGATTTATCACTGACCCCAGTTTGCTTCCTGCATTTAGAAAGAGATGCTAGGCTACTAGAGGTCGGACGATACATCGGTCGGACGATACATCGGTCGGACGATACATCGGATATGTCTCTTCATATAAAAGTCTTTAAAATATAAAATATATATATTTCATATATATTTATATATAAAAGGTCATTTTTAAAAAGGTATATAAAAAGTCTTTAAATATCATAAGATTACTGTCTTCCGAGAGTACTAAGTGCGCAGGGCAATGCTGGACGCTCGTCTTCCGCGGATCCTAAAGGATGGTGCTTTATCCTTTATCCTATAAGCACAAAAACGAAACTTCTCCACAGAGCTGAAGGGTGGAGCAATCACTAGATCCACTTCAGCCCAGCCCAGCCCAGCATGTAGTATCCCTCCGCTCACTGCGGCCTGGTTAGAACGTGGACCAGTCAGTCCTACAATGCGGATTGTTACGTGGACGATAACACCACCGACCGAATTTTAGCTCAACTGTTTAAATAAGGTGCATCCAGTCGGTTTCAGCACTTGTTTGTGTGTCATTGTGTGTAACCAACTAATACGGTTTGTTAGCAACATTATCCTAGCATAGCAGAAGCACTCGTCGGACGCCACACACGCCTGGGCTGTTACTTGGTCAGTAATAGACAGTGTTCGTGGTGATTTGCTGCTGATCGGACAAATCGGACATCACGGCTGGCCATGATATTTAGTACAAAGGCAACAAGGAAACGTGTGAATTAGCAAACAGGCTTGTAACCTTTTTAAAATTCACCGTTTGCCCATTTTCTCCTAATTTTAGACATGCCGAGCATGGCACAGTGGCAGGGCTGACCCACTGAAGGCCAGCAGGAGTTCTGCCTCGTCGGTGGGCATATAACCGTAGAGATACAGCCCATTTGCCTTGTCCCTCACTTAGCAGTTGGGGAGGAAAGGGACACTGGTGCTTTTCCCTCCCCAACGAGGCTAAAGCCAACTGCACTCTCAGGGCCTAAAGGTCAAAAACAGCACCCCACACACACCCATACACACACCAGGGCTCTAGAATATTACCTTAAACACTCCATTACAATCTTTGCTGACATGTGGAAATTATAAGAGATGGACCGATCAGGCTACTGATCGCCAATGCCAACCTTAAGCTTTCCTGGCACACTTGGTAAGGCGTACCACTAGGCCACTAGACTCCGGGGGGACTAAGGTGGTCCAGCAGACTAATCCAGGGTCATGCTGCTTGCCATCAGCAGCCGGAGCTCGAGAGAGCACAACTGGACTTGCTACCCCTGCAAGAAACGTTACTTTTCTACATTATACAACTACATGAGCCGTTTGAGCCGTGCACGAGCGTACTGCCACCTAGCAGTTACAAGAGGAACTGCAGGGTCTTGTGACCCTCAGGATCAGCTAAAGCATTTAATTTTAATAGTCAATATCCTGGTTTTTAACGGTCACTGTTTGGACACAGGGGTTCAAATGACATTTCATTAAAAAATACGAAGCGTTCTCAGAGCGAAGCCATAGTGGACTTATTTTTTACTCAAATATGAACCGTTTTGAAGAAGCTTTAATTAGTAAAGAACTTTTAAAAGGTTCCTCATTAAGGTTGGACGGGATAACGGTAATTCTGTATATTTCACCCAGCAGAACCGGCCTCTCAGTTCTCCTTTCTGTTCTTCCCAACATCAGTCGCTCGGCTTCGCTCTCAGCCATTTTTTTGGTCAGCGCTAGTGTCAGAGGTCAGCAGTCAGTCAGCAGCAGTAGCTCTGGTGGCAACTGGGTGGAGCTGTAGCTGAGCTAGCTGAGTAAAGGCTAGCTTAGAGAGTGGCTACAGATCCTCTAGACGTTTATAAGTGGGCTTCCTGTCAGACAGGCTAGAAATTGGTCTGTTATCCTGCTAACTGAGCTAATGCTAACCAGCTTCTCTCTCCTGATTGGTTGGTGTGAGACTGAACTAAAGGGTTAGATGTTTGCAATTTATTTATTAGCTACTTATATTCAGTTTTGACTGACATTTTATTTATACATACATACATACTATATATATATATATATATATATATATATATATATATATATACACACACACACACACACACTATTATACACTAGTATACTGTATGTGTATATACATACATACTATATATATACACACATACACTATATATATATATATATATATATATATATAAAGTGTTTATATAAATAAATAAAAAGTGTGTATGTATATATACACACACTTTACTTATGTATTTATTTATTTGTATATACACTATATATATGCATGTATGTATATACACATACAGTATACTAGTGTATAATAGTATAATAGTGTGTGTGTATATATATAACGTATCAGTCAAAACTGAGCGTCACTTTGTCAAACACACAAACACTAATCAATCTTTTTAAATTTAGATATACATATATATATTTTTTATTATTTTTATATATTTAATTATTAATTCATTTTTATTTTAATTTTTATTTTATTTTGTTCCACCAATGTTTATTATTTTAGTGAATACATTTATATCTGTGTGTTAATTTGTTGTTTTTTTGTTGTTTTTTTTTACTAAGTTAGTAAAGTAATGTTTAAGTCAGTCCTGATGCCTTACGTCTCTCCCACATGGTGAGGTATATGGTATATATACACAGTATATTAATTCAACCATGGTATCGGACTGGTATCAGGTATCGACCGATATGCAAAGTTTGCGTATCTGTATCGGATCGGAACTGAAAAAGCTGGATCGGTGCATTCCTAGTTAAACATTAGCAGCTGTTGTCAGACTGACGGTTTAACCTTTATTAAAGGACAAATCAAACAATAGTTTTCCGCCCTGTGAGCAAACCGAACTTTGTATTTGATCGTTTTACAGTTTTAAAATAAGGCAGGTTGAGGTGCTGCATGTACCACCACTGGCGCAACCTGCGCAACTTCCAGCCCCCGCCCCCTTTGTCCAACTTCGCAACAGTTGCCATGACAGAATGCATTTGTGGGCGGAGCATGGAGAGATCAAACACAACATGCAAAACAGTCACAATATGTCCCCATCACGCAACACAACAAATTCCATCAAACTCCACCTCAGAAACGCTAGGCCATGTGTGCCGGCCCTCCCTGCCAGCGTTTCAGATCAGATTTCAGGCTCCCAGATGGAGGCGGCAGCTGCAGCAGGCCGATCCCGGCGCTTCAAACACAAGCAGACATGCGGCGCGATCTGGTACCGGTCCTCACTGGCACAGCAATTCCTAAAATTGAAAGGAGCACACAGTTGTCCGCTCTCAGCAGCCTGAACGAACGGAATAGGCCGGTCTGGCTAAGCCCTGACTAAAGCCTGTGCAGAGGCCCTGCGCTTCAGCTCCTGAGCCTCATTACTACAATACTGTCATAATTAACACCAGCTTAATACGACCACAGCAGACGTCCATCAATATCTGCTGACCGGTACCAGAGCAAACCCAGTCTGACCATCCAGAGGCGTCTGATCCTCCAGTCAGTAACGAGAACGAGAGAGAGAGGGGACACAGGAAAGGGAGAA